>NC_092003.1:22512149-22813641 GCF_044704955.1 Pristiophorus japonicus
ATCCAACACTCACCTGTCACATAGTATCAGAAAATGAGAGAAGCAGTAACTATCCAACACTCACCTGTCACATCGTGTCACAGAATGAGACAGGCAGTATCTATCCAACAATCACCTGTTACCTCGTGTCCGAGAATGAGAGAGGCAGTATCTTTCCAACACTCACCTGTCACATAGTGTCAGAGAATGAGAGAGGCAGTATCGATCCAACACTCACCTGTCACATAGTGTCAGAGAATGGGAGAGGCAGCATCTATCCAACACTCACCTGTCACATCGTTTCAGAGAATGAGAGTGGCTGTATCTATCCAACACTCACCTGTCAGATAGTGTCAGAGAATGAGAGTTACAGTATATATCCAACGCTCACCTGTCACACATTATCAGTGAATCAGAGAGGCATTATTTATCCAACACTCACCTGTCACATAGTATCTGTGAAAGTTAGAGGCAGCATCTATCCAAAACTCACCTGTCACATACTATCTGAGTCAGAGAAAGGCTGTGTCTATCCAACACTCACCTGTCCCAAAGTATCAGAGAACGAGAGGCAGTAACTATCCAACACTCACCTGTCACATAGTGTCAGAGAATGACAGAGGCAGTATCTATCCAGCAGTCACCTGTCACATAGTGTCCGAGAATGAGAGAGGCAGAATCTATCCAACACTCACCTGTCACATAGTGTCAGAGAATGAGAGTGGCTGTATCTATCCAACACTCACCTGTCACACTAGTGTCAGAGAATGAGAGTTACAGTACCTATCCAACGCTCACCTGTCACACATTATCAGTGAATCAGAGAGGCAGTATCTATCCAACACTCACCTGTCACATAGTATCTGTGAAAGTTAGAGGCAGTATCTATCCAACACTCACCTGTCACATACTATCTGAGTTAGAGAGAGGCAGTGTCTATCCAACACTCAGCTGTCGCATAGTATCAGAGAATGAGAGGCAGTATCTATCCAACACTCACCTGTCACGTTGAATCAGAGAATGAGAGAGGCAGTATCTATCCTACAGTCACCTGTCACATTGTGTCAGAGAATGACAGAGGTACTTTCTATCCAACACTCACCTATCACATCGTGTCAGAGAATGAGAGAGGCAGCATCTATCCAACAATCACCTGTCATATAGTGTCAGAGAATGAGAGAGGCCGTATCTATGCAACACTCACCTGTCACATAGTTTCAGAGAATGAGAGTGGATGTATCTATCCAACACTCACCTGTCACATAGTGTCAGAGAATGAGAGTTACAGTACCTATCCAACGCTCACCTGTCACACATTATCAGTGAATCAGAGAGGCAGTATCTATCCAACACTCACCTGTCACATAGTATCTGTGAAAGTTAGAGGCAGTATCTATCCAACACACACCTGTCACATACTATCTGAGTTAGAGAGAGGCAGTGTCTATCCAACACTCAGCTGTCACATAGTATCAGAGAATGAGAGAGGCAGTAACTATCCAACACTCACCTGTCACATCGTGTCAGAGAATGAGAGAGGCAGTATCTATCCAACACTTACCCGTCACATAGTGTCAGAGAATGACAGAGGCAGTATCTATCCAACACTCACCTGTCACATAGTGTCCGAGAATGAGAGAGGCAGTATCTTTCCAACACTCACCTGTCACATAGTGTCAGATAATGAGAAGCAGCATCTATCCAACACTCACCTGTCATTTGGTTTCAGAGAATGAGAGAGGCAGTGTCTATCCAACACTCACCTGTCACATAGTATCAGAGAATGACAGAGGCAGTATCTATCCAGCACTCACCTGTCACATAGTGTCCGAGAATGAGAGAGGCAGAATCGTTCCAACACTCACCTGTCACATAGTATCAGAGAATGAGAGAGGCAGTCTCGTTCCAACACTCACCTGTCACATAGTGCCATTGAATGAGAGAGGCAGTATCTTTCCAACACTGACCTGTCACATAGTGTCAGAGAATGACAGAGGCAGTATCTATCCAGCACTCACCTGTCACATAGTGTCAGAGAATGTCAGAGGCAGTATCTTTCCAAAACTCACCTGTCACATAGTGTCAGAGAATGAGAAGCAGCATCTATCCAACACTCACCTGTTACTTGGTTTCAGAGAATGAGAGAGGCAGTATCTCTCCAACACTCACCTGTAACATTGAGTCAGAGAATGAGAGAGGCAGTATCTGTCGAACACTCAACTGTCACACAGTGTCCGAGAATGAAAGAGGCAGTATCTTTCCAACACTAACCTGTCACATGGTGTCACAGAATGAGACAGGCAGTATCTGTCCAACAATCACCCGTCACCTAGTGTCCGAGAATGAGAGAGGCAGTATCTTTCCAACACTCACCTGTCACAGTGTCAGAGAATGAGAGAGGCAGTATCGATCCAACACTCACCTGTCACATCGTGTCAGAGAATGAGAGAGGCAGCATCTCACCAACACTCACCTATCACAGAGTGTCAGCGAATGAGAGTGTCCGTATCTATCCAACACTCACCTGTCACATAGTGTCAGAAAATGAGAGAGGCAGTATCTATCCAACACTCACCTGTCACATAGTGTCAGAGAATGACAGAGGCAGTTTCTTTCAAACGCTAACCTGTCACATATTGTCACAGAATGAGACAGGCAGTATCTGTACAACAATTACCTTTCACATTGTATCAGAGAATGAGAGAGGCAGTATCTCTCCAACACTCACCTGTCACATTGAGTCAGAGAATGAGAGAGGCAGTATCTGTCGAACACTCAACTGTCACATCGTGTCAGAGAATGAGAGAGGCAGCATCTCACCAACACTCACCTATCACAGAGTGTCAGCGAATGAGAGTGTCCGTATCTATCCAACACTCACCTGTCACATAGTGTCAGAGAATGAGAGTGGCTGTATCTATCCAAAACTCACCTGTCACATACTATCTGAGTTAGAGAGAGGCTGTGTCTATCCAACATTCACCTGTGCCAAAGTATCAGAGAATGAGAGGCTGTAACTATCCAACACTCACCTGTCACATAGTGTCAGAGAATGAGAGAGGCAGTATCTATCCAACACTCACCCGTCACATAGTGTCAGAGAATGACAGAGGTAGTATCTATCCACCACTCACCTGTCACATCGTGTCAGAGAATGACACAGGCAGCATCTATCCAACACTCACCTGTCACTTGATTTCAGAGAATGAGAGAAGCAGTGTCTATCCGACACTCACCTGTCACATGGTATCAGAGAATGACAGAGGCAGTATCTATCCAGCACTCACCTGTCACATAGTGTCAGAGAATGAGAGAGGCAGTATCGATCTAACACTCACCTGTCACATCGTGTCAGAGAATGAGAGAGGCAGCATCTATCCAACACTCACCTATCATATAGTGTCAGAGAATGAGAGAGGCCGTATCTATCCAACGCTCACCTGTCACACATTCTCAGTGAATCAGAGAGGCAGTATCTATCCAACACTCACCTGTCACATAGTATATGTGAAAGTTAGAGGCAGTATCTATCCAACACTCACCTGTCACATACTATCTGAGAGAATGAGAGAGGCAGTATCTCTCCAACACTCACCTGTCACATTGAGACAGAGAATGAGAGAGGCAGTATCTGTCGAACACTCACCTGTCACATAGTGTCAGGGAATGCGACAGGCAGTATCCATCCTTCGCTCACCTGTCACATCGTGTCAGAGAATGAGAGAGGCAGCATCTATCCAACACTCACCTTTCACATAGTGTCAGAGAATGAGAGAGGCCGTATCTATCCAACACTCACCTGTCACATAATTTCAGAGAATGAGAGTGGCTGTATCTATCCAATACTCACCTGTCACATCGTGTCAGAGAATGAGAGTGGCTGTATCTATCCAACACTCACCTGTCACATAGTGTCAGGGAATGAGTCTGGCAGTATCTATCCTACGCTCACCTGTCACATAGAATCAGTGAATGAGAGAGGCAGTATCTATCCAACACTCACCTGTCACATAGTATCAGAAAATGAGAGAAGCAGTAACTATCCAACACTCACCTGTCACATCGTGTCACAGAATGAGACAGGCAGTATCTATCCAACAATCACCTGTTACCTCGTGTCCGAGAATGAGAGAGGCAGTATCTTTCCAACACTGACCTGTCACATAGTGTCAGAGAATGAGAGAGGCAGTATCGATCCAACACTCACCTGTCACATCGTGTCAGAGAATGGGAGAGGCAGCATCTATCCCACACTCACCTGTCACATCGTTTCAGAGAATGAGAGTGGCTGTATCTATCCAACACTCACCTGTCAGATAGTGTCAGAGAATGAGAGTTACAGTATATATCCAACGCTCACCTGTCACACATTATCAGTGAATCAGAGAGGCATTATCTATCCAACACTCACCTGTCACATAGTATCTGTGAAAGTTAGAGGCAACATCTATCCAAAACTCACCTGTCACATACTATCTGAGTCAGAGAAAGGCTGTGTCTATCCAACACTCACCTGTCCCAAAGTATCAGAGAACGAGAGGCAGTAACTATCCAACACTCACCTGTCACATAGTGTCAGAGAATGACAGAGGCAGTATCTATCCAGCAGTCACCTGTCACATAGTGTCCGAGAATGAAAGAGGCAGAATCTATCCAACACTCACCTGTCACATAGTGTCAGAGAATGAGAGTGGCTGTATCTATCCAAAACTCACCTGTCACATAGTGTCAGAGAATGAGAGTTACAGTACCTATCCAACGCTCACCTGTCACACATTATCAGTGAATCAGAGAGGCAGTATCTATCCAACACTCACCTGTCACATAGTATCTGTGAAAGTTAGAGGCAGTATCTATCCAACACTCACCTGTCACATACTATCTGAGTTAGAGAGAGGCAGTGTCTATCCAACACTCAGCTGTCGCATAGTATCAGAGAATGAGAGGCAGTATCTATCCAACACTCACCTGTCACGTTGAATCAGAGAATGAGAGAGGCAGTATCTATCCTACAGTCACCTGTCACATTGTGTCAGAGAATGACAGAGGTACTTTCTATCCAACACTCACCTATCACATCGTGTCAGAGAATGAGAGAGGCAGCATCTATCCAACAATCACCTGTCATATAGTGTCAGAGAATGAGAGAGGCCGTATCTATCCAACACTCACCTGTCACATAGTTTCAGAGAATGAGAGTGGATGTATCTATCCAACACTCACCTGTCACATAGTGTCAGAGAATGAGAGTTACAGTACCTATCCAACGCTCACCTGTCACACATTATCAGTGAATCAGAGAGGCAGTATCTATCCAACACTCACCTGTCACATAGTATCTGTGAAAGTTAGAGGCAGTATCTATCCAACACACACCTGTCACATACTATCTGAGTTAGAGAGAGGCAGTGTCTATCCAACACTCAGCTGTCACATAGTATCAGAGAATGAGAGAGGCAGTAACTATCCAACACTCACCTGTCACATCGTGTCAGAGAATGAGAGAGGCAGTATCTATCCAACACTCACCCGTCACATAGTGTCAGAGAATGACAGAGGCAGTATCTATCCAACACTCACCTGTCACATAGTGTCCGAGAATGAGAGAGGCAGTATCTTTCCAACACTCACCTGTCACATAGTGTCAGATAATGAGAAGCAGCATCTATCCAACACTCACCTGTCACTTGGTTGCAGAGAATGAGAGAGGCAGTGTCTATCCAACACTCACCTGTCACATAGTATCAGAGAATGACAGAGGCAGTATCTATCCAGCACTCACCTGTCACATAGTGTCCGAGAATGAGAGAGGCAGAATCGTTCCAACACTCACCTGTCACATAGTATCAGAGAATGAGAGAGGCAGTCTCGTTCCAACACTCACCTGTCACATAGTGCCATTGAATGAGAGAGGCAGTATCTTTCCAACACTGACCTGTCACATAGTGTCAGAGAATGACAGAGGCAGTATCTATCCAACACTCACCTGTCACATAGTGTCCGAGAATGAGAGAGGCAGTATCCTTCCAAAACTCACCTGTCACATAGTGTCAGAGAATGAGAAGCAGCATCTATCCAACACTCACCTGTTACTTGGTTTCAGAGAATGAGAGAGGCAGTGTCTATCCAACACTCACCTGTCACATAGTATCAGAGAATGACAGAGGCAGTATCTATCCAGCACTCACCTGTCACATAGTGTCCGAGAATGAAAGAGGCAGAATCTTTCCAACACTCACCTGTCACATAGTATCAGAGAATGAGAGAGGCAGTCTCGTTCCAATACTCACCTGTTACATCGTGTCAGAGAATGAGTCAGGCAGTATCTATGCAACACTCACCTAACACATGGTGTCAGAGAATGAGAGAGGCAGTATCTATCCAACACTCACCTGTCACATTGTATCTGAGAATGAGCGAAGCAGTATCTATCCAACACTCACCTGTCACATAGTGCCATTGAATGAGAGAGGCAGTATATTTCCAACACTGACCTGTCACATAGTGTCAGAGAATGAGAGAGGCAGTGTCAATCCAACACTCACCTGTTGCATCGTGTCAAAGAATGAGTCAGGCAGTATCTATGCAACACTCACCTGTCACTTGGTGTCAGAGAATGAGAGAGGCAGCATCTATCTAACTCTCACCTGTCACATGGTGTCACAGATTGAGAGAGGCAGTACCTATCCAACACGCACATGTGACATAGTATCAGTGAATGAGAGGGGCAGTATCTATCCAATACTCACCTGTCACACAGTGTCAGAGAATGAGAGAGGCAGCATCTATCCAACACTCACCTGTCACATTGTATCTGGAATGAGAGAAGCAGTATCTATCCAACACTCACATGTCACATACTGCGAGAGAATGAGAGAGGCAGTAACGATCCAACACTCACCTGTCACATAGTGTCAGAAAATGAGAGAGCCAGTATCTATCCAACACTCATCTGTCACATAGTGTCAGAGAATGACAGAGGCAGTTTCTTTCAAACGCTAACCTGTCACATATTGTCACAGAATGAGACAGGCAGTATTTGTACAACAATTACCTTTCACATTGTATCAGAGAATGAGAGAGGCAGTATCTCTCCAACACTCACCTGTAACATTGAGTCAGAGAATGAGAGAGGCAGTATCTGTCGAACACTCAACTGTCACACAGTGTCCGAGAATGAAAGAGGCAGTATCTTTCCAAAACTAACCTGTCACATAGTGTCACAGAATGAGACAGGCAGTATCTATCCAACAATCACCCGTCACCTAGTGTCCGAGAATGAGAGAGGCAGTATCTTTCCAACACTCACCTGTCACAGTGTCAGAGAATGAGAGAGGCAGTATCGATCCAACACTCACCTGTCACATCGTGTCAGTGAATGAGAGAGGCAGCATCTCTCCAACACTCACCTATCACAGAGTGTCAGCGAATGAGAGTGTCCGTATCCATCCAACACTCACCTGTCACATAATTTCAGAGAATGAGAGTGGCTGTATCTATCCAAAACTCACCTGTCACATACTATCTGAGTTATGGAGAGGCTGTGTCTATCCAACATTCACCTGTCCCAAAGTATCAGAGAATGAGAGGCTGTAACTATCCAACACTCACCTGTCACATAGTGTCAGAGAATGAGAGAGGCAGTATCTATCCAACACTCATCCGTCACATAGTGTCAGAGAATGACAGAGGCAGTATCTATCCAACACTCACCTGTCACATCGTGTCAGAGAATGACACAGGCAGCATCTATCCAACACTCACCTGTCACTTGATGTCAGAGAATGAGAGAAGCAGTGTCTATCCAACACTCACCTGTCACATAGTATCAGAGAATGACAGAGGCAGTATCTATCCAGCAGTCACCTGTCACATATTGTCAGAGAATGAGAGAGGCAGTATCGATCCAACACTCACCTGACACATCGTGTCAGAGAATGAGAGAGGCAGCATCTATCCAACACTCACCTATCATATAGTGTCAGAGAATGAGAGAGGCCGTATCTATCCAACACTCACCTGTCACATAGTCTCAGAGAATGAGAGTTACAGTACCTATCCAACACTCACCTGTCACACATTCTCAGTGAATCAGAGAGGCAGTATCTATCCAACACTCACCTGTCACATAGTATCTGTGAAAGTTCGAGTCAGTATCTATCCAACGCTCACCTGTCACACATTCACAGTGAATCAGAGAGGCAGTATCTATCCAACACTCACCTGCCACATAGTATCTGTGAAAGTTAGAGGCAGTATCTATCCAACACTCACCTGTCACATACTATCTGAGAGAATGAGAGAGGCAGCATCTATCCAACACTCACCTGTCACATAGTGTCAGGGAATGAGACTGGCAGTATCTATCCTACGCTCACCTGTCACATAGAATCAGTGAATGAGAGAGGCAGTATCTATCCAACACTCACCTGTCACATAGTGTCAGATAATGAGAAGCAGCATCTATCCAACACTCACCTGTCACTTGGTTGCAGAGAATGAGAGAGGCAGTGTCTATCCAACACTCACCTGTCACATAGTATCAGAGAATGACAGAGGCAGTATCTATCCAGCACTCACCTGTCACATAGTGTCCGAGAATGAGAGAGGCAGAATCGTTCCAACACTCACCTGTCACATAGTATCAGAGAATGAGAGAGGCAGTCTCGTTCCAACACTCACCTGTCACATAGTGCCATTGAATGAGAGAGGCAGTATCTTTCCAACACTGACCTGTCACATAGTGTCAGAGAATGACAGAGGCAGTATCTATCCAACACTCACCTGTCACATAGTGTCCGAGAATGAGAGAGGCAGTATCCTTCCAAAACTCACCTGTCACATAGTGTCAGAGAATGAGAAGCAGCATCTATCCAACACTCACCTGTTACTTGGTTTCAGAGAATGAGAGAGGCAGTGTCTATCCAACACTCACCTGTCACATAGTATCAGAGAATGACAGAGGCAGTATCTATCCAGCACTCACCTGTCACATAGTGTCCGAGAATGAAAGAGGCAGAATCTTTCCAACACTCACCTGTCACATAGTATCAGAGAATGAGAGAGGCAGTCTCGTTCCAATACTCACCTGTTACATCGTGTCAGAGAATGAGTCAGGCAGTATCTATGCAACACTCACCTAACACATGGTGTCAGAGAATGAGAGAGGCAGTATCTATCCAACACTCACCTGTCACATTGTATCTGAGAATGAGCGAAGCAGTATCTATCCAACACTCACCTGTCACATAGTGCCATTGAATGAGAGAGGCAGTATATTTCCAACACTGACCTGTCACATAGTGTCAGAGAATGAGAGAGGCAGTGTCAATCCAACACTCACCTGTTGCATCGTGTCAAAGAATGAGTCAGGCAGTATCTATGCAACACTCACCTGTCACTTGGTGTCAGAGAATGAGAGAGGCAGCATCTATCTAACTCTCACCTGTCACATGGTGTCACAGATTGAGAGAGGCAGTACCTATCCAACACGCACATGTGACATAGTATCAGTGAATGAGAGGGGCAGTATCTATCCAATACTCACCTGTCACACAGTGTCAGAGAATGAGAGAGGCAGCATCTATCCAACACTCACCTGTCACATTGTATCTGGAATGAGAGAAGCAGTATCTATCCAACACTCACATGTCACATACTGCGAGAGAATGAGAGAGGCAGTAACGATCCAACACTCACCTGTCACATAGTGTCAGAAAATGAGAGAGCCAGTATCTATCCAACACTCATCTGTCACATAGTGTCAGAGAATGACAGAGGCAGTTTCTTTCAAACGCTAACCTGTCACATATTGTCACAGAATGAGACAGGCAGTATTTGTACAACAATTACCTTTCACATTGTATCAGAGAATGAGAGAGGCAGTATCTCTCCAACACTCACCTGTAACATTGAGTCAGAGAATGAGAGAGGCAGTATCTGTCGAACACTCAACTGTCACACAGTGTCCGAGAATGAAAGAGGCAGTATCTTTCCAAAACTAACCTGTCACATAGTGTCACAGAATGAGACAGGCAGTATCTATCCAACAATCACCCGTCACCTAGTGTCCGAGAATGAGAGAGGCAGTATCTTTCCAACACTCACCTGTCACAGTGTCAGAGAATGAGAGAGGCAGTATCGATCCAACACTCACCTGTCACATCGTGTCAGTGAATGAGAGAGGCAGCATCTCTCCAACACTCACCTGTCACTTGGTGTCAGAGAATGAGAGAGGCAGCATCTATCCAACACTCACCTGTCACATAATGTCAGAGAATGAGAGAGGCAGTATCAATCCAACACTCACCTGTCACATTGTGTCAGTGACTGAGAGGGGCAGTATCTATCCAATACTCACCTGTCACACAGTGTCAGAGAATGAGAGAGGCAGTATCTATCCAACACTCATCTGTCACATAGAGTCAGAGAATGACAGAGGCAGTATCTATCCAACACTCATCTGTCACATAGCGTCAGAGAATGACAGAGGCAGTATCTATCCAACACTCACCTGTCACATTGTATCTGATAATGAGATAAGCAGCATCTATCCAAAACTCACCTGTCACATTGTGTCAGAGAATGAGAGAGGCATTATCTAACCAACACTCACCTGTCACATAGTGTCAGAGAATGAGAGAGGCAGTATCGATCCAACACTCACCGGTCACAGTATCAGAGAATGAGAGAAGCAGTATTTATACAACACTCACCTGTCACATCGTGTCAGAGAATAAGAGAGGCAGTATCTATCCCAAACTCGCCTGTCACATTGTATCAGAGAATGCGAGAGGCAGTATCTATCCAACAGTCATCTGTCACATAGTTTCAGAGAATGACAGTGGAAGTATCTATCCAACACTCACGTATCACAGTATCAGAGAATGATTGAGGCAGTATCTATGCAACAGTCAGCTGTCACACAGTGTCAGAGAATGAGAGTTACAGTATCTAACCAACGCTCACCTCTCACACATTATCAGTGAATGAGATAGGCAGTAATTATCCAACACTCACCTGTCACATAGTATCTGTGAAAGTTAAAGGCAGTATCTATCCAACACTCAGCTGTCTCATACTATCTGAGTAAGAGAGAGGCAGTATCTATCCAAAACTCACATGTCACATAGTATCAGAGAATGAGAGAGGCAGTAACTATCCAACACTCACCTGTCATATAGTGTCAGAGAATGAGAGAGGCAGTATCTATCCAGCACTCACCCGTCACATAGGGTCAGAGAATGACAGAGGCAGCATCTATCCAACACTCACCTGTCACATAGTGTCAGAGAATGAGAGAGACAGCGTCAATCCAACACTCACCTGTTACATCGTGTCAAAGAATGAGTCAGGCAGTGTCTATGCAACACTCACCTGTCACTTGGTGTCAGGGAATGAGAGAGGCAGCATCTATCTAACTCTCACCTGTCACATGGTGTCACAGATTGAGAGAGGCAGTACCTATCCAACACGCACCTGTGACATAGTATCAGTGAATGAGAGGGGCAGTATCTATCCAATACTCACCTGTCACACAGTGTCAGAGAATGAGAGAGGCAGTATCTATCCAACACTCACCTGTCACATTGTATCTGCGAATGAGAGAAGCAGTATCTATCCAACACTCACCTGTCACATACTGCCAGAGAATGAGAGAGGCAGTAACGATCCAACACTCACCTGTCACATAGTGTCAGAAAATGAGAGAGGCAGTATCTATCCAACACTCACCTGTCACATAGTGTCAGAGAATGACAGAGGCAGTTTCTTTCAAACGCTAACCTGTCACATATTGTCACAGAATGAGACAGGCAGTATCTGTACAACAATTACCTTTCACATTGTATCAGAGAATGAGAGAGGCAGTATCTCTCCAACACTCACCTGTAACATTGAGTCAGAGAATGAGAGAGGCAGTATCTGTCGAACACTCAACTGTCACACAGTGTCCGAGAATGAAAGAGGCAGTATCTTTCCAACACTAACCTGTCACATGGTGTCACAGAATGAGACAGGCAGTATCTGTCCAACAATCACCCGTCACCTAGTGTCCGAGAATGAGAGAGGCAGTATCTTTCCAACACTCACCTGTCACAGTGTCAGAGAATGAGAGAGGAAGTATCGATCCAACACTCACCTGTCACATCGTGTCAGAGAATGAGAGAGGCAGCATCTCACCAACACTCACCTATCACAGAGTGTCAGCGAATGAGAGTGTCCGTATCTATCCAACACTCACCTGTCACATAGTGTCAGAAAATGAGAGAGGCAGTATCTATCCAACACTCACCTGTCACATAGTGTCAGAGAATGACAGAGGCAGTTTCTTTCAAACGCTAACCTGTCACATATTGTCACAGAATGAGACAGGCAGTATCTGTACAACAATTACCTTTCACATTGTATCAGAGAATGAGAGAGGCAGTGTCTCTCCAACACTCACCTGTCACATTGAGTCAGAGAATGAGAGAGGCAGTATCTGTCGAACACTCAACTGTCACAGAGTGTCCGAGAATGAAAGAGGCAGTATCTTTCCAACACTAACCTGTCACATGGTGTCACAGAATGAGACAGGCAGTATCTGTCCAACAATCACCCGTCACCGAGTGTCCGAGAATGAGAGAGGCAGTATCTTTCCAATACTCACCTGTCACAGTGTCAGAGAATGAGAGAGGCAGTATCGATCCAACACTCACCTGTCACATCGTGTCAGAGAATGAGAGAGGCAGCATCTCACCAACACTCACCTATCACAGAGTGTCAGCGAATGAGAGTGTCCGTATCTATCCAACACTCACCTGTCACATAGTGTCAGAGAATGAGAGTGGCTGTATCTATCCAAAACTCACCTGTCACATACTATCTGAGTTAGAGAGAGGCTGTGTCTATCCAACATTCACCTGTGCCAAAGTATCAGAGAATGAGAGGCTGTAACTATCCAACACTCACCTGTCACATAGTGTCAGAGAATGACAGAGGTAGTATCTATCCACCACTCACCTGTCACATCGTGTCAGAGAATGACACAGGCAGCATCTATCCAACACTCACCTGTCACTTGATTTCAGAGAATGAGAGAAGCAGTGTCTATCCGACACTCACCTGTCACATGGTATCAGAGAATGACAGAGGCAGTATCTATCCAGCACTCACCTGTCACATAGTGTCAGAGAATGAGAGAGGCAGTATCGATCTAACACTCACCTGTCACATCGTGTCAGAGAATGAGAGAGGCAGCATCTATCCAACACTCACCTATTATATAGTGTCAGAGAATGAGAGAGGCCGTATCTATCCAACGCTCACCTGTCACACATTCTCAGTGAATCAGAGAGGCAGTATCTATCCAACACTCACCTGTCACATAGTATATGTGAAAGTTAGAGGCAGTATCTATCCAACACTCACCTGTCACATACTATCTGAGAGAATGAGAGAGGCAGTATCTCTCCAACACTCACCTGTCACATTGAGACAGAGAATGAGAGAGGCAGTATCTGTCGAACACTCACCTGTCACATAGTGTCAGGGAATGAGACAGGCAGTATCCATCCTACGCTCACCTGTCACATCGTGTCAGAGAATGAGAGAGGCAGCATCTATCCAACACTCACCTTTCACATAGTGTCAGAGAATGAGAGAGGCCGTATCTATCCAACACTCACCTGTCACATAATTTCAGAGAATGAGAGTGGCTGCATCTATCCAATACTCACCTGTCACATCGTGTCAGAGAATGAGAGTGGCTGTATCTATCCAACACTCACCTGTCACATAGTGTCAGGGAATGAGACTGGCAGTATCTATCCTACGCTCACCTGTCACATAGAATCAGTGAATGAGAGAGGCAGTATCTATCCAACACTCACCTGTCACATAGTATCAGAAAATGAGAGAAGCAGTAACTATCCAACACTCACCTGTCACATCGTGTCACAGAATGAGACAGGCAGTATCTATCCAACAATCACCTGTTACCTCGTGTCCGAGAATGAGAGAGGCAGTATCTTTCCAACACTCACCTGTCACATAGTGTCAGAGAATGAGAGAGGCAGTATCGATCCAACACTCACCTGTCACATAGTGTCAGAGAATGGGAGAGGCAGCATCTATCCAACACTCACCTGTCACATCGTTTCAGAGAATGAGAGTGGCTGTATCTATCCAACACTCACCTGTCAGATAGTGTCAGAGAATGAGAGTTACAGTATATATCCAACGCTCACCTGTCACACATTATCAGTGAATCAGAGAGGCATTATTTATCCAACACTCACCTGTCACATAGTATCTGTGAAAGTTAGAGGCAGCATCTATCCAAAACTCACCTGTCACATACTATCTGAGTCAGAGAAAGGCTGTGTCTATCCAACACTCACCTGTCCCAAAGTATCAGAGAACGAGAGGCAGTAACTATCCAACACTCACCTGTCACATAGTGTCAGAGAATGACAGAGGCAGTATCTATCCAGCAGTCACCTGTCACATAGTGTCCGAGAATGAGAGAGGCAGAATCTATCCAACACTCACCTGTCACATAGTGTCAGAGAATGAGAGTGGCTGTATCTATCCAACACTCACCTGTCACATAGTGTCAGAGAATGAGAGTTACAGTACCTATCCAACGCTCACCTGTCACACATTATCAGTGAATCAGAGAGGCAGTATCTATCCAACACTCACCTGTCACATAGTATCTGTGAAAGTTAGAGGCAGTATCTATCCAACACTCACCTGTCACATACTATCTGAGTTAGAGAGAGGCAGTGTCTATCCAACACTCAGCTGTCGCATAGTATCAGAGAATGAGAGGCAGTATCTATCCAACACTCACCTGTCACGTTGAATCAGAGAATGAGAGAGGCAGTATCTATCCTACAGTCACCTGTCACATTGTGTCAGAGAATGACAGAGGTACTTTCTATCCAACACTCACCTATCACATCGTGTCAGAGAATGAGAGAGGCAGCATCTATCCAACAATCACCTGTCATATAGTGTCAGAGAATGAGAGAGGCCGTATCTATGCAACACTCACCTGTCACATAGTTTCAGAGAATGAGAGTGGATGTATCTATCCAACACTCACCTGTCACATAGTGTCAGAGAATGAGAGTTACAGTACCTATCCAACGCTCACCTGTCACACATTATCAGTGAATCAGAGAGGCAGTATCTATCCAACACTCACCTGTCACATAGTATCTGTGAAAGTTAGAGGCAGTATCTATCCAACACACACCTGTCACATACTATCTGAGTTAGAGAGAGGCAGTGTCTATCCAACACTCAGCTGTCACATAGTATCAGAGAATGAGAGAGGCAGTAACTATCCAACACTCACCTGTCACATCGTGTCAGAGAATGAGAGAGGCAGTATCTATCCAACACTTACCCGTCACATAGTGTCAGAGAATGACAGAGGCAGTATCTATCCAACACTCACCTGTCACATAGTGTCCGAGAATGAGAGAGGCAGTATCTTTCCAACACTCACCTGTCACATAGTGTCAGATAATGAGAAGCAGCATCTATCCAACACTCACCTGTCATTTGGTTTCAGAGAATGAGAGAGGCAGTGTCTATCCAACACTCACCTGTCACATAGTATCAGAGAATGACAGAGGCAGTATCTATCCAGCACTCACCTGTCACATAGTGTCCGAGAATGAGAGAGGCAGAATCGTTCCAACACTCACCTGTCACATAGTATCAGAGAATGAGAGAGGCAGTCTCGTTCCAACACTCACCTGTCACATAGTGCCATTGAATGAGAGAGGCAGTATCTTTCCAACACTGACCTGTCACATAGTGTCAGAGAATGACAGAGGCAGTATCTATCCAGCACTCACCTGTCACATAGTGTCAGAGAATGTCAGAGGCAGTATCTTTCCAAAACTCACCTGTCACATAGTGTCAGAGAATGAGAAGCAGCATCTATCCAACACTCACCTGTTACTTGGTTTCAGAGAATGAGAGAGGCAGTATCTCTCCAACACTCACCTGTAACATTGAGTCAGAGAATGAGAGAGGCAGTATCTGTCGAACACTCAACTGTCACACAGTGTCCGAGAATGAAAGAGGCAGTATCTTTCCAACACTAACCTGTCACATGGTGTCACAGAATGAGACAGGCAGTATCTGTCCAACAATCACCCGTCACCTAGTGTCCGAGAATGAGAGAGGCAGTATCTTTCCAACACTCACCTGTCACAGTGTCAGAGAATGAGAGAGGCAGTATCGATCCAACACTCACCTGTCACATCGTGTCAGAGAATGAGAGAGGCAGCATCTCACCAACACTCACCTATCACAGAGTGTCAGCGAATGAGAGTGTCCGTATCTATCCAACACTCACCTGTCACATAGTGTCAGAAAATGAGAGAGGCAGTATCTATCCAACACTCACCTGTCACATAGTGTCAGAGAATGACAGAGGCAGTTTCTTTCAAACGCTAACCTGTCACATATTGTCACAGAATGAGACAGGCAGTATCTGTACAACAATTACCTTTCACATTGTATCAGAGAATGAGAGAGGCAGTATCTCTCCAACACTCACCTGTCACATTGAGTCAGAGAATGAGAGAGGCAGTATCTGTCGAACACTCAACTGTCACATCGTGTCAGAGAATGAGAGAGGCAGCATCTCACCAACACTCACCTATCACAGAGTGTCAGCGAATGAGAGTGTCCGTATCTATCCAACACTCACCTGTCACATAGTGTCAGAGAATGAGAGTGGCTGTATCTATCCAAAACTCACCTGTCACATACTATCTGAGTTAGAGAGAGGCTGTGTCTATCCAACATTCACCTGTGCCAAAGTATCAGAGAATGAGAGGCTGTAACTATCCAACACTCACCTGTCACATAGTGTCAGAGAATGAGAGAGGCAGTATCTATCCAACACTCACCCGTCACATAGTGTCAGAGAATGACAGAGGTAGTATCTATCCACCACTCACCTGTCACATCGTGTCAGAGAATGACACAGGCAGCATCTATCCAACACTCACCTGTCACTTGATTTCAGAGAATGAGAGAAGCAGTGTCTATCCGACACTCACCTGTCACATGGTATCAGAGAATGACAGAGGCAGTATCTATCCAGCACTCACCTGTCACATAGTGTCAGAGAATGAGAGAGGCAGTATCGATCTAACACTCACCTGTCACATCGTGTCAGAGAATGAGAGAGGCAGCATCTATCCAACACTCACCTATCATATAGTGTCAGAGAATGAGAGAGGCCGTATCTATCCAACGCTCACCTGTCACACATTCTCAGTGAATCAGAGAGGCAGTATCTATCCAACACTCACCTGTCACATAGTATATGTGAAAGTTAGAGGCAGTATCTATCCAACACTCACCTGTCACATACTATCTGAGAGAATGAGAGAGGCAGTATCTCTCCAACACTCACCTGTCACATTGAGACAGAGAATGAGAGAGGCAGTATCTGTCGAACACTCACCTGTCACATAGTGTCAGGGAATGCGACAGGCAGTATCCATCCTTCGCTCACCTGTCACATCGTGTCAGAGAATGAGAGAGGCAGCATCTATCCAACACTCACCTTTCACATAGTGTCAGAGAATGAGAGAGGCCGTATCTATCCAACACTCACCTGTCACATAATTTCAGAGAATGAGAGTGGCTGTATCTATCCAATACTCACCTGTCACATCGTGTCAGAGAATGAGAGTGGCTGTATCTATCCAACACTCACCTGTCACATAGTGTCAGGGAATGAGTCTGGCAGTATCTATCCTACGCTCACCTGTCACATAGAATCAGTGAATGAGAGAGGCAGTATCTATCCAACACTCACCTGTCACATAGTATCAGAAAATGAGAGAAGCAGTAACTATCCAACACTCACCTGTCACATCGTGTCACAGAATGAGACAGGCAGTATCTATCCAACAATCACCTGTTACCTCGTGTCCGAGAATGAGAGAGGCAGTATCTTTCCAACACTGACCTGTCACATAGTGTCAGAGAATGAGAGAGGCAGTATCGATCCAACACTCACCTGTCACATCGTGTCAGAGAATGGGAGAGGCAGCATCTATCCCACACTCACCTGTCACATCGTTTCAGAGAATGAGAGTGGCTGTATCTATCCAACACTCACCTGTCAGATAGTGTCAGAGAATGAGAGTTACAGTATATATCCAACGCTCACCTGTCACACATTATCAGTGAATCAGAGAGGCATTATCTATCCAACACTCACCTGTCACATAGTATCTGTGAAAGTTAGAGGCAACATCTATCCAAAACTCACCTGTCACATACTATCTGAGTCAGAGAAAGGCTGTGTCTATCCAACACTCACCTGTCCCAAAGTATCAGAGAACGAGAGGCAGTAACTATCCAACACTCACCTGTCACATAGTGTCAGAGAATGACAGAGGCAGTATCTATCCAGCAGTCACCTGTCACATAGTGTCCGAGAATGAAAGAGGCAGAATCTATCCAACACTCACCTGTCACATAGTGTCAGAGAATGAGAGTGGCTGTATCTATCCAAAACTCACCTGTCACATAGTGTCAGAGAATGAGAGTTACAGTACCTATCCAACGCTCACCTGTCACACATTATCAGTGAATCAGAGAGGCAGTATCTATCCAACACTCACCTGTCACATAGTATCTGTGAAAGTTAGAGGCAGTATCTATCCAACACTCACCTGTCACATACTATCTGAGTTAGAGAGAGGCAGTGTCTATCCAACACTCAGCTGTCGCATAGTATCAGAGAATGAGAGGCAGTATCTATCCAACACTCACCTGTCACGTTGAATCAGAGAATGAGAGAGGCAGTATCTATCCTACAGTCACCTGTCACATTGTGTCAGAGAATGACAGAGGTACTTTCTATCCAACACTCACCTATCACATCGTGTCAGAGAATGAGAGAGGCAGCATCTATCCAACAATCACCTGTCATATAGTGTCAGAGAATGAGAGAGGCCGTATCTATCCAACACTCACCTGTCACATAGTTTCAGAGAATGAGAGTGGATGTATCTATCCAACACTCACCTGTCACATAGTGTCAGAGAATGAGAGTTACAGTACCTATCCAACGCTCACCTGTCACACATTATCAGTGAATCAGAGAGGCAGTATCTATCCAACACTCACCTGTCACATAGTATCTGTGAAAGTTAGAGGCAGTATCTATCCAACACACACCTGTCACATACTATCTGAGTTAGAGAGAGGCAGTGTCTATCCAACACTCAGCTGTCACATAGTATCAGAGAATGAGAGAGGCAGTAACTATCCAACACTCACCTGTCACATCGTGTCAGAGAATGAGAGAGGCAGTATCTATCCAACACTCACCCGTCACATAGTGTCAGAGAATGACAGAGGCAGTATCTATCCAACACTCACCTGTCACATAGTGTCCGAGAATGAGAGAGGCAGTATCTTTCCAACACTCACCTGTCACATAGTGTCAGATAATGAGAAGCAGCATCTATCCAACACTCACCTGTCACTTGGTTGCAGAGAATGAGAGAGGCAGTGTCTATCCAACACTCACCTGTCACATAGTATCAGAGAATGACAGAGGCAGTATCTATCCAGCACTCACCTGTCACATAGTGTCCGAGAATGAGAGAGGCAGAATCGTTCCAACACTCACCTGTCACATAGTATCAGAGAATGAGAGAGGCAGTCTCGTTCCAACACTCACCTGTCACATAGTGCCATTGAATGAGAGAGGCAGTATCTTTCCAACACTGACCTGTCACATAGTGTCAGAGAATGACAGAGGCAGTATCTATCCAACACTCACCTGTCACATAGTGTCCGAGAATGAGAGAGGCAGTATCCTTCCAAAACTCACCTGTCACATAGTGTCAGAGAATGAGAAGCAGCATCTATCCAACACTCACCTGTTACTTGGTTTCAGAGAATGAGAGAGGCAGTGTCTATCCAACACTCACCTGTCACATAGTATCAGAGAATGACAGAGGCAGTATCTATCCAGCACTCACCTGTCACATAGTGTCCGAGAATGAAAGAGGCAGAATCTTTCCAACACTCACCTGTCACATAGTATCAGAGAATGAGAGAGGCAGTCTCGTTCCAATACTCACCTGTTACATCGTGTCAGAGAATGAGTCAGGCAGTATCTATGCAACACTCACCTAACACATGGTGTCAGAGAATGAGAGAGGCAGTATCTATCCAACACTCACCTGTCACATTGTATCTGAGAATGAGCGAAGCAGTATCTATCCAACACTCACCTGTCACATAGTGCCATTGAATGAGAGAGGCAGTATATTTCCAACACTGACCTGTCACATAGTGTCAGAGAATGAGAGAGGCAGTGTCAATCCAACACTCACCTGTTGCATCGTGTCAAAGAATGAGTCAGGCAGTATCTATGCAACACTCACCTGTCACTTGGTGTCAGAGAATGAGAGAGGCAGCATCTATCTAACTCTCACCTGTCACATGGTGTCACAGATTGAGAGAGGCAGTACCTATCCAACACGCACATGTGACATAGTATCAGTGAATGAGAGGGGCAGTATCTATCCAATACTCACCTGTCACACAGTGTCAGAGAATGAGAGAGGCAGCATCTATCCAACACTCACCTGTCACATTGTATCTGGAATGAGAGAAGCAGTATCTATCCAACACTCACATGTCACATACTGCGAGAGAATGAGAGAGGCAGTAACGATCCAACACTCACCTGTCACATAGTGTCAGAAAATGAGAGAGCCAGTATCTATCCAACACTCATCTGTCACATAGTGTCAGAGAATGACAGAGGCAGTTTCTTTCAAACGCTAACCTGTCACATATTGTCACAGAATGAGACAGGCAGTATTTGTACAACAATTACCTTTCACATTGTATCAGAGAATGAGAGAGGCAGTATCTCTCCAACACTCACCTGTAACATTGAGTCAGAGAATGAGAGAGGCAGTATCTGTCGAACACTCAACTGTCACACAGTGTCCGAGAATGAAAGAGGCAGTATCTTTCCAAAACTAACCTGTCACATAGTGTCACAGAATGAGACAGGCAGTATCTATCCAACAATCACCCGTCACCTAGTGTCCGAGAATGAGAGAGGCAGTATCTTTCCAACACTCACCTGTCACAGTGTCAGAGAATGAGAGAGGCAGTATCGATCCAACACTCACCTGTCACATCGTGTCAGTGAATGAGAGAGGCAGCATCTCTCCAACACTCACCTATCACAGAGTGTCAGCGAATGAGAGTGTCCGTATCCATCCAACACTCACCTGTCACATAATTTCAGAGAATGAGAGTGGCTGTATCTATCCAAAACTCACCTGTCACATACTATCTGAGTTATGGAGAGGCTGTGTCTATCCAACATTCACCTGTCCCAAAGTATCAGAGAATGAGAGGCTGTAACTATCCAACACTCACCTGTCACATAGTGTCAGAGAATGAGAGAGGCAGTATCTATCCAACACTCATCCGTCACATAGTGTCAGAGAATGACAGAGGCAGTATCTATCCAACACTCACCTGTCACATCGTGTCAGAGAATGACACAGGCAGCATCTATCCAACACTCACCTGTCACTTGATGTCAGAGAATGAGAGAAGCAGTGTCTATCCAACACTCACCTGTCACATAGTATCAGAGAATGACAGAGGCAGTATCTATCCAGCAGTCACCTGTCACATATTGTCAGAGAATGAGAGAGGCAGTATCGATCCAACACTCACCTGACACATCGTGTCAGAGAATGAGAGAGGCAGCATCTATCCAACACTCACCTATCATATAGTGTCAGAGAATGAGAGAGGCCGTATCTATCCAACACTCACCTGTCACATAGTCTCAGAGAATGAGAGTTACAGTACCTATCCAACACTCACCTGTCACACATTCTCAGTGAATCAGAGAGGCAGTATCTATCCAACACTCACCTGTCACATAGTATCTGTGAAAGTTCGAGTCAGTATCTATCCAACGCTCACCTGTCACACATTCACAGTGAATCAGAGAGGCAGTATCTATCCAACACTCACCTGCCACATAGTATCTGTGAAAGTTAGAGGCAGTATCTATCCAACACTCACCTGTCACATACTATCTGAGAGAATGAGAGAGGCAGCATCTATCCAACACTCACCTGTCACATAGTGTCAGGGAATGAGACTGGCAGTATCTATCCTACGCTCACCTGTCACATAGAATCAGTGAATGAGAGAGGCAGTATCTATCCAACACTCACCTGTCACATAGTGTCAGATAATGAGAAGCAGCATCTATCCAACACTCACCTGTCACTTGGTTGCAGAGAATGAGAGAGGCAGTGTCTATCCAACACTCACCTGTCACATAGTATCAGAGAATGACAGAGGCAGTATCTATCCAGCACTCACCTGTCACATAGTGTCCGAGAATGAGAGAGGCAGAATCGTTCCAACACTCACCTGTCACATAGTATCAGAGAATGAGAGAGGCAGTCTCGTTCCAACACTCACCTGTCACATAGTGCCATTGAATGAGAGAGGCAGTATCTTTCCAACACTGACCTGTCACATAGTGTCAGAGAATGACAGAGGCAGTATCTATCCAACACTCACCTGTCACATAGTGTCCGAGAATGAGAGAGGCAGTATCCTTCCAAAACTCACCTGTCACATAGTGTCAGAGAATGAGAAGCAGCATCTATCCAACACTCACCTGTTACTTGGTTTCAGAGAATGAGAGAGGCAGTGTCTATCCAACACTCACCTGTCACATAGTATCAGAGAATGACAGAGGCAGTATCTATCCAGCACTCACCTGTCACATAGTGTCCGAGAATGAAAGAGGCAGAATCTTTCCAACACTCACCTGTCACATAGTATCAGAGAATGAGAGAGGCAGTCTCGTTCCAATACTCACCTGTTACATCGTGTCAGAGAATGAGTCAGGCAGTATCTATGCAACACTCACCTAACACATGGTGTCAGAGAATGAGAGAGGCAGTATCTATCCAACACTCACCTGTCACATTGTATCTGAGAATGAGCGAAGCAGTATCTATCCAACACTCACCTGTCACATAGTGCCATTGAATGAGAGAGGCAGTATATTTCCAACACTGACCTGTCACATAGTGTCAGAGAATGAGAGAGGCAGTGTCAATCCAACACTCACCTGTTGCATCGTGTCAAAGAATGAGTCAGGCAGTATCTATGCAACACTCACCTGTCACTTGGTGTCAGAGAATGAGAGAGGCAGCATCTATCTAACTCTCACCTGTCACATGGTGTCACAGATTGAGAGAGGCAGTACCTATCCAACACGCACATGTGACATAGTATCAGTGAATGAGAGGGGCAGTATCTATCCAATACTCACCTGTCACACAGTGTCAGAGAATGAGAGAGGCAGCATCTATCCAACACTCACCTGTCACATTGTATCTGGAATGAGAGAAGCAGTATCTATCCAACACTCACATGTCACATACTGCGAGAGAATGAGAGAGGCAGTAACGATCCAACACTCACCTGTCACATAGTGTCAGAAAATGAGAGAGCCAGTATCTATCCAACACTCATCTGTCACATAGTGTCAGAGAATGACAGAGGCAGTTTCTTTCAAACGCTAACCTGTCACATATTGTCACAGAATGAGACAGGCAGTATTTGTACAACAATTACCTTTCACATTGTATCAGAGAATGAGAGAGGCAGTATCTCTCCAACACTCACCTGTAACATTGAGTCAGAGAATGAGAGAGGCAGTATCTGTCGAACACTCAACTGTCACACAGTGTCCGAGAATGAAAGAGGCAGTATCTTTCCAAAACTAACCTGTCACATAGTGTCACAGAATGAGACAGGCAGTATCTATCCAACAATCACCCGTCACCTAGTGTCCGAGAATGAGAGAGGCAGTATCTTTCCAACACTCACCTGTCACAGTGTCAGAGAATGAGAGAGGCAGTATCGATCCAACACTCACCTGTCACATCGTGTCAGTGAATGAGAGAGGCAGCATCTCTCCAACACTCACCTATCACAGAGTGTCAGCGAATGAGAGTGTCCGTATCCATCCAACACTCACCTGTCACATAATTTCAGAGAATGAGAGTGGCTGTATCTATCCAAAACTCACCTGTCACATACTATCTGAGTTATGGAGAGGCTGTGTCTATCCAACATTCACCTGTCCCAAAGTATCAGAGAATGAGAGGCTGTAACTATCCAACACTCACCTGTCACATAGTGTCAGAGAATGAGAGAGGCAGTATCTATCCAACACTCATCCGTCACATAGTGTCAGAGAATGACAGAGGCAGTATCTATCCAACACTCACCTGTCACATCGTGTCAGAGAATGACACAGGCAGCATCTATCCAACACTCACCTGTCACTTGATGTCAGAGAATGAGAGAAGCAGTGTCTATCCAACACTCACCTGTCACATAGTATCAGAGAATGACAGAGGCAGTATCTATCCAGCAGTCACCTGTCACATATTGTCAGAGAATGAGAGAGGCAGTATCGATCCAACACTCACCTGACACATCGTGTCAGAGAATGAGAGAGGCAGCATCTATCCAACACTCACCTATCATATAGTGTCAGAGAATGAGAGAGGCCGTATCTATCCAACACTCACCTGTCACATAGTCTCAGAGAATGAGAGTTACAGTACCTATCCAACACTCACCTGTCACACATTCTCAGTGAATCAGAGAGGCAGTATCTATCCAACACTCACCTGTCACATAGTATCTGTGAAAGTTCGAGTCAGTATCTATCCAACGCTCACCTGTCACACATTCACAGTGAATCAGAGAGGCAGTATCTATCCAACACTCACCTGCCACATAGTATCTGTGAAAGTTAGAGGCAGTATCTATCCAACACTCACCTGTCACATACTATCTGAGAGAATGAGAGAGGCAGCATCTATCCAACACTCACCTGTCACATAGTGTCAGGGAATGAGACTGGCAGTATCTATCCTACGCTCACCTGTCACATAGAATCAGTGAATGAGAGAGGCAGTATCTATCCAACACTCACCTGTCACATTGTATCAGAAAATGAGAGAGGCAGTAACTATCCAACACTCACCTGTCACATCGTGTCACAGAATGAGACAGGCAGTATCTATCCAACAATCACCTGTTACCTCGTGTCCGAGAATGAGAGAGGCAGTATCTTTCCAACACTCACCTGTCACATAGTGTCAGAGAATGAGAGAGGCAGTATCGATACAACTCTCACTTGTCACATCGTGTCAGAGAATGGGAGAGGCAGCATCTATCCAACACTCACCTGTCACATAGTTTCAGAGAATGAGAGTGGCTGTATCTATCCAACACTCACCTGTCACATAGTGTCAGAGAATGAGAGTTACAGTACCTATCCAACGCTCACCTGTCACACATTATCAGTGAATCAGAGAGGAAGTATCTATCCAACACTCACCTGTCACATAGTATCTGTGAAAGTTAGAGGCAGTATCTATCCAACACTCACCTGTCACATACTATCTGAGTAAGAGAGAGGCAGTGTCTATCCAACACTCAGCTGTCGCATAGTATCAGAGAATGAGAGGCAGTATCTATCCAACACTCACCTGTCACGTTGAATCAGAGAATGAGAGAGGCAGTATCTATCCTACAGTCACCTGTCACATTGTGTCAGAGAATGACAGAGGTACTTTCTATCCAACACTCACCTATCACATCGTGTCAGAGAATGAGAGAGGCAGCATCTATCCAACAATCACCTGTCATATAGTGTCAGAGAATGAGAGAGGCCGTATCTATCCAACACTCACCTGTCACATAGTTTCAGAGAATGAGAGTGGCTGTATCTATCCAACACTCACCTGTCACATAGTGTCAGAGAATGAGAGTTACAGTACCTATCCAACGCTCACCTGTCACACATTATCAGTGAATCAGAGAGGCAGTATCTATCAAACACTCACCTGTCACATAGTATCTGTGAAAGTTAGAGGCAGCATCTATCCAACACACACCTGTCACATACTATCTGAGTTAGAGAGAGGCAGTGTCTATCCAACACTCAGCTGTCACATAGTATCAGAGAATGAGAGAGGCAGTAACTATCCAACACTCACCTGTCACATCGTGTCAGAGAATGAGAGAGGCAGTATCTATCCAACACTCACCCGTCACATAGTGTCAGAGAATGACAGAGGCAGTATCTATCCAACACTCACCTGTCACATAGTGTCCGAGAATGAGAGAGGCAGTATCTTTCCAACACTCACCTGTCACATAGTGTCAGATAATGAGAAGCAGCATCTATCCAACACTCACCTGTCACTTGGTTGCAGAGAATGAGAGAGGCAGTGTCTATCCAACACTCACCTGTCACATAGTATCAGAGAATGACAGAGGCAGTATCTATCCAGCACTCACCTGTCACATAGTGTCCGAGAATGAGAGAGGCAGAATCGTTCCAACACTCACCTGTCACATAGTATCAGAGAATGAGAGAGGCAGTCTCGTTCCAACACTCACCTGTCACATAGTGCCATTGAATGAGAGAGGCAGTATCTTTCCAACACTGACCTGTCACATAGTGTCAGAGAATGACAGAGGCAGTATCTATCCAACACTCACCTGTCACATAGTGTCCGAGAATGAGAGAGGCAGTATCCTTCCAAAACTCACCTGTCACATAGTGTCAGAGAATGAGAAGCAGCATCTATCCAACACTCACCTGTCACATAGTATCAGAGAATGACAGAGGCAGTATCTATCCAGCACTCACCTGTCACATAGTGTCCGAGAATGAAAGAGGCAGAATCTTTCCAACACTCACCTGTCACATAGTATCAGAGAATGAGAGAGGCAGTCTCGTTCCAATACTCACCTGTTACATCGTGTCAGAGAATGAGTCAGGCAGTATCTATGCAACACTCACCTAACACATGGTGTCAGAGAATGAGAGAGGCAGTATCTATCCAACACTCACCTGTCACATTGTATCTGAGAATGAGAGAAGCAGTATCTATCCAACACTCACCTGTCACATAGTGCCATTGAATGAGAGAGGCAGTATATTTCCAACACTGACCTGTCACATAGTGTCAGAGAATGAGAGAGGCAGTGTCAATCCAACACTCACCTGTTGCATCGTGTCAAAGAATGAGTCAGGCAGTATCTATGCAACACTCACCTGTCACTTGGTGTCAGAGAATGAGAGAGGCAGCATCTATCTAACTCTCACCTGTCACATGGTGTCACAGATTGAGAGAGGCAGTACCTATCCAACACGCACATGTGACATAGTATCAGTGAATGAGAGGGGCAGTATCTATCCAATACTCACCTGTCACACAGTGTCAGAGAATGAGAGAGGCAGTATCTATCCAACACTCACCTGTCACATTGTATCTGGAATGAGAGAAGCAGTATCTATCCAACACTCACCTGTCACATACTGCGAGAGAATGAGAGAGGCAGTAACGATCCAACACTCACCTGTCACATAGTGTCAGAAAATGAGAGAGCCAGTATCTATCCAACACTCATCTGTCACATAGTGTCAGAGAATGACAGAGGCAGTTTCTTTCAAACGCTAACCTGTCACATATTGTCACAGAATGAGACAGGCAGTATTTGTACAACAATTACCTTTCACATTGTATCAGAGAATGAGAGAGGCAGTATCTCTCCAACACTCACCTGTAACATTGAGTCAGAGAATGAGAGAGGCAGTATCTGTCGAACACTCAACTGTCACACAGTGTCCGAGAATGAAAGAGGCAGTATCTTTCCAAAACTAACCTGTCACATAGTGTCACAGAATGAGACAGGCAGTATCTATCCAACAATCACCCGTCACCTAGTGTCCGAGAATGAGAGAGGCAGTATCTTTCCAACACTCACCTGTCACAGTGTCAGAGAATGAGAGAGGCAGTATCGATCCAACACTCACCTGTCACATCGTGTCAGTGAATGAGAGAGGCAGCATCTCTCCAACACTCACCTATCACAGAGTGTCAGCGAATGAGAGTGTCCGTATCCATCCAACACTCACCTGTCACATAATTTCAGAGAATGAGAGTGGCTGTATCTATCCAAAACTCACCTGTCACATACTATCTGAGTTATGGGGAGGCTGTGTCTATCCAACATTCACCTGTCCCAAAGTATCAGAGAATGAGAGGCTGTAACTATCCAACACTCACCTGTCACATAGTGTCAGAGAATGAGAGAGGCAGTATCTATCCAACACTCATCCGTCACATAGTGTCAGAGAATGACAGAGGCAGAATCTATCCAACACTCACCTGTCACATCGTGTCAGAGAATGACACAGGCAGCATCTATCCAACACTCACCTGTCACTTGATGTCAGAGAATGAGAGAAGCAGTGTCTATCCAACACTCACCTGTCACATAGTATCAGAGAATGACAGAGGCAGTATCTATCCAGCAGTCACCTGTCACATATTGTCAGAGAATGAGAGAGGCAGTATCGATCCAACACTCACTGACACATCGTGTCAGAGAATGAGAGAGGCAGCATCTATCCAACACTCACCTATCATATAGTGTCAGAGAATGAGAGAGGCCGTATCTATCCAACACTCACCTGTCACATAGTTTCAGAGAATGAGAGTGGCTGTATCTATCCAACACTCACCTGTCACATAGTCTCAGAGAATGAGAGTTACAGTACCTATCCAACACTCACCTGTCACACATTCTCAGTGAATCAGAGAGGCAGTATCTATCCAACACTCACCTGTCACATAGTATCTGTGAAAGTTCGAGTCAGTACCTATCCAACGCTCACCTGTCACACATTAACAGTGAATCAGAGAGGCAGTATCTATCCAACACTCACCTGCCACATAGTATCTGTGAAAGTTAGAGGCAGTATCTATCCAACACTCACCTGTCACATACTATCTGAGAGAATGAGAGAGGCAGCATCTATCCAACACTCACCTGTCACATAGTGTCAGGGAATGAGACTGGCAGTATCTATCCTACGCTCACCTGTCACATAGAATCAGTGAATGAGAGAGGCAGTATCTATCCAACACTCACCTGTCACATTGTATCAGAAAATGAGAGAGGCAGTAACTATCCAACACTCACCTGTCACATCGTGTCACAGAATGAGACAGGCAGTATCTATCCAACAATCACCTGTTACCTCGTGTCCGAGAATGAGAGAGGCAGTATCTTTCCAACACTCACCTGTCACATAGTGTCAGAGAATGAGAGAGGCAGTATCGATACAACTCTCACTTGTCACATCGTGTCAGAGAATGGGAGAGGCAGCATCTATCCAACACTCACCTGTCACATAGTTTCAGAGAATGAGAGTGGCTGTACCTATCCAACACTCACCTGTCAGATAGTGTCAGAGAATGAGAGTTACAGTATATATCCAACGCTCACCTGTCACACATTATCAGTGAATCAGAGAGGCATTATCTATCCAACACTCACCTGTCACATAGTATCTGTGAAAGTTAGACGCAGCATGTATCCAAAACTCACCTGTCACATGCTATCTGAGTAAGAGAGAGGCTGTGTCTATCCAACACTCACCTGTCCCAAAGTATCAGAGAATGAGAGGCAGTAACTATCCAACACTCACCTGTCACATAGTGTCAGAGAATGAGAGAGGCAGTATCTATCCAACACTCACCCGTCACATAGTGTCAGAGAATGACAGAGGCAGTATCTATCCAGCAGTCACCTGTCACATAGTGTCCGAGAATGAGAGAGGCAGAATCTTTCCAACACTCACCTGTCACATCGTGTCAGAGAATGAGAGAGGCAATATCGATCCAACACTCACCTGTCACATAGTGTCACAGAATGACAGTGGCTGTATCTATCCAACACTCACCTGTCACATAGTGTCAGAGAATGAGAGTTGCAGTACCTATCCAACGCTCATCTGTCACATATTATCAGTGAATGAGAGAGGCAGTATCTATCCAACACTCACCTGTCACATAGTATCTGTGAAAGTTAGAGGCAGTATCTATCCAACATTCACCTGTCACATACTATCTGAGTTAGAGAGAGGCAGTGTCTATCCAACACTCAGCTGTCACATAGTATCAGAGAATGAGAGAGGCAGTGTCTATCCAACACTCACCTGTCACATAGTATCAGAGAATGACAGAGGCAGTATCTATCCAGCACTCACCTGTCACATAGTGTCAGAGAATGAGAGTTGCAGTACCTATCCAACGCTCATCTGTCACATATTATCAGTGAATGAGAGAGGCAGTATCTATCCAACACTCACCTGTCACATAGTATCTGTGAAAGTTAGAGGCAGTATCTATCCAACACTCACCTGTCACATACTATCTGAGAGAATGAGAGAGGCAGCATCTATCCAACACTCACCTGTCACATAGTGTCAGGGAATGAGACTGGCAGTATCTATCCTACGCTCACCTGTCACATAGAATCAGTGAATGAGAGAGGCAGTATCTATCCAACACTCACCTGTCACATTGTATCAGAAAATGAGAGAGGCAGTAACTATCCAACACTCACCTGTCACATCGTGTCACAGAATGAGACAGGCAGTATCTATCCAACAATCACCTGTTACCTCGTGTCCGAGAATGAGAGAGGCAGTATCTTTCCAACACTCACCTGTCACATAGTGTCAGAGAATGAGAGAGGCAGTATCGATACAACTCTCACTTGTCACATCGTGTCAGAGAATGAGAGAGGCAATATCGATCCAACACTCACCTGTCACATAGTGTCACAGAATGACAGTGGCTGTATCTATCCAACACTCACCTGTCACATAGTGTCAGAGAATGAGAGTTGCAGTACCTATCCAACGCTCATCTGTCACATATTATCAGTGAATGAGAGAGGCAGTATCTATCCAACACTCACCTGTCACATAGTATCTGTGAAAGTTAGAGGCAGTATCTATCCAACATTCACCTGTCACATACTATCTGAGTTAGAGAGAGGCAGTGTCTATCCAACACTCAGCTGTCGCATAGTATCAGAGAATGAGAGGCAGTATCTATCCAACACTCACCTGTCACGTTGAATCAGAGAATGAGAGAGGCAGTATCTATCCTACAGTCACCTGTCACATTGTGTCAGAGAATGACAGAGGTACTTTCTATCCAACACTCACCTGTCACATCGTGTCAGAGAATGAGAGAGGCAGCATCTATCCAACACTCACCTATCATATAGTGTCAGAGAATGAGAGAGGCCGTATCTATCCAACACTCACCTGTCACATAGTTTCAGAGAATGAGAGTGGCTGTATCTATCCAACACTCACCTGTCACATAGTGTCAGAGAATGAGAGTTGCAGTACCTATCCAAGGCTCACCTGTCACACATTATCAGTGAATCAGAAAGGCAGTATCTATCCAACATTCACCTGTCACATAGTATCTGTGAAAGTTAGAGGCAGTATCTATCCAACACTCACCTGTCACATACTATCTGAGTTGGAGAGAGGCAGTGTCTATCCAACACTCAGCTGTCACATAGTATCAGAGAATGAGAGAGGCAGTGTCTATCCAACACTCACCTGTCACATAGTATCAGAGAATGACAGAGGCAGTATCTATCCAGCACTCACCTGTCACATAGTGTCCGAGAATGAAAGAGGCAGAATCTTTCCAACACTCACCTGTCACATAGTATCAGAGAATGAGAGAGGCAGTCTCGTTCCAATACTCACCTGTTACATCGTGTCAGAGAATGAGTCAGGCAGTATCTATGCAACACTCACCTATCACATGGTGTCAGAGAATGAGAGAGGCAGTATCCATCCAACACTCACCAGTCACATTGTATCTGAGAATGAGAGAAGCAGTATCTATCCAACACTCACCTGTCACATAGTGCCATTGAATGAGAGAGGCAGTCTCGTTCCAACATTCACCTGTTACATCGTGTCAGAGAATGAGTCAGGCAGTATCTATGCAACACTCACCTGTCACTTGGTGTCAGAGAATGAGAGAGGCAGTATCTATCCAACACTCACCTGTCACATTGTATCTGAGAATGAGAGAAGCAGTATCTATCCAACACTCACCTGTCACATAGTGCCATTGAATGAGAGAAGAAGTATCTGTCCAACAATCACCTGTCACATTGTATCAGAGAATGAGAGAGGCAGTATCTCTCCAACACTCACCTGTCACATTGAGACAGAGAATGAGATAGGCAGTATCTGTCGAACACTCACCTGTCACATAGTGTCAGGGAATGAGACAGGCAGTATCTATCATACGCTCACCTGTCACATCGTGTCAGAGAATGAGAGAGGCAGCATCTATCCAACACTCACCTTTCACATAGTGTCAGAGAATGAGAGAGGCCGTATCTATCCAACACTCACCTGTCACATAATTTCAGAGAATGAGAGTGGCTGTATCTATCCAATACTCACCTGTCACATAGTGTCAGAGAATGGGAGTGGCTGTATCTATCCAAAACTCACCTGTCACATAGTATCAGGGAATGAGACTGGCAGTATCTATCCTACGCTCACCTGTCACATAGAATCAGTGAATGAGAGAGGCAGTACCTATCCAACACTCACCTGTCACATAGTATCAGAAAATGAGAGAGGCAGTAACTATCCAACACTCACCTGTCACATCGTGTCACAGAATGAGACAGGCAGTATCTATCCAACCATCACCTGTTACCTCGTGTCCGAGAATGAGAGAGGCAGTATCTTTCCAACACTCACCTGTCACATAGTGTCAGAGAATGAGAGAGGCAGTATCGATCCAACACTCACCTGTCACATCGTGTCAGAGAATGGGAGAGGCAGCATCTATCCAACACTCACCTGTCACATCGTTTCAGAGAATGAGAGTGGCTATATATATCCAACACTCACCTGACAGATAGTGTCAGAGAATGAGAGTTACAGTACCTATCCAACGCTCACCTGTCACACATTATCAGTGAATCAGAGAGGCTGTATCTATCCAACACTCACCTGTCACATAGTATCTGTGAAAGTTAGAGGCAGTATCTATCCAATACTCACCCGTCACATAGTGTCAGAGAATGAGAGAGGCAGTATCTATCCAACACTCACCTGTCACATAGTGTCCGAGAATGAGAGAGGCAGTATCTTTCCAACACTCACCTGTCACATAGTGTCAGAGAATGAGAAGCAGCATCTATCCAACACTCACCTGTCACTTGGTTTCAGAGAATGAGAGAGGCAGTGTCTATCCAACACTCACCTGTCACATAGTATCAGAGAATGACAGAGGCAGTATCTAACCAGCACTCACCTGTCACATAGTGTCCGAGAATAAGAGAGGCAGAATCTTTCCAACACTCACCTGTCACATAGTATCAGAGAATGAGAGAGGCAGTCTCGTTCCAACACTCACCTGTTACATCGTGTCAGAAATTGAGAGAAGCAGCATCTATCCAACACTCACCTGTCACATGGTGTCAGAGAATGAGAGAGGCAGTATCTATCCAACACTCAACTGTCACATTGTATCTGAGAATGAGAGAAGCAGTATCTATCCAACACTCACCTGTCACATAGTGCCATTGAATGAGAGAAAAAGTATCTGTCCAACAATCACCTGTCACATTGTACCAGAGAATGAGAGAGGCAGTATCTCTCCAACACTCACCTGTCACATTGAGACAGAGAATGAGATAGGCAGTATCTGTCGAACACTCACCTGTCACATAGTGTCAGGGAATGTGACAGGCAGTATCTATCCTGCGCTCACCTGTCACATCGTGTCAGAGAATGAGAGAGGCAGCATCTATCCAACACTCACCTTTCACATCGTGTCAGAGAATGAGAGAGGCCGTATCTATCCAACACTCACCTGTCACATAATTTCAGAGAATGAGAGTGGCTGTATCTATCCAATACTCACCAGTCACATAGTGTCAGAGAATGAGAGTGGCCGTATCTATCCAACACTCACCGGTCACATAGTGTCAGAGAATGAGAGCGGCAGTATCTGTCAAACACTCACAACTCACACATTATCAGTGAATGAGAGAGGCAGTATCTATCCAACACTCACCTGTCACATAGTATCAGAAAATGAGAGAGGCAGTAACTATCCAACACTCACCTGTCACATCGTGTCACAGAATGAGACAGGCAGTATCTATCCAACAATCACCTGTTACCTCGTGTCCGAGAATGAGAGAGGCAGTATCTTTCCAACACTCACCTGTCACATAGTGTCAGAGAATGAGAGAGGCAGTATCGATCCAACACTCACCTGTCACATCGTGTCAGAGAATGGGAGAGGCAGATTCTATCCAACACTCACCTGTCACATCGTTTCAGAGAATGAGCGTGGCTGTATCTATCCAACACTCACCTGACAGATAGTGTCAGAGAATGAGAGTTACAGTATATATCCAACGCTCACCTGTCACACATTATCAGTGAATCAGAGAGGCATTATCTATCCAACACTCACCTGTCACATAGTATCTGTGAAAGTTAGAGGCAGCATGTATCCAAAACTCACCTGTCACATACTATCTGAGTCAGAGAGAGGCTGTGTCTATCCAACACTCACCTGTCCCAAAGTATCAGAGAATGAGAGGCAGTAACTATCCAACACTCACCTGTCACATAGTGTCAGAGAATGAGAGAGGCAGTATCTATCCAACACTCACCCGTCACATATTGTCAGAGAATGACAGAGGCAGTATCTATCCAGCAGTCACCTGTCACATCGTGTCCGAGAATGAGAGAGGCAGAATCTTTCCAACACTCACCTGTCACATAGTGTCAGAGAATGAGAGAGGCAATATCGATCCAACACTCACCTGTCACATAGTGTCAGAGAATGAGAGTGGCTGTATCTATCCAACACTCACCTGTCAAATAGTGTCAGAGAATGAGAGTTACAGTACCTATCCAACGCTCACCTGTCACACATTATCAGTGAATCAGAGAGGCAGTATCTATCCAACACTCACCTGTCACGTAGTATTGTGAAAGTTAGAGGCAGTATCTATCCAACACTCACCTGTCACATACTATCTGAGTTAGAGAGAGGCAGTGTCTATCCAACACTCAGCTGTTGCATAGTATCAGAGAATGAGAGGCAGTATCTATCCAACACTCACCTGTCACGTTGAATCAGAGAATGAGAGAGGCAGTATCTATCCTACAGTCACCTGTCACATTGTGTCAGAGAATGACAGAGGTACTTTCTATCCACCACTCACCTGTCACATCGTGTCAGAGAATGACAGAGGCAGCATCTATCCAACACTCACCTATCATATAGTGTCAGAGAATGAGAGAGGCCGTATCTATCCAACACTCACCTGTCACATAGTTTCAGAGAATGAGAGTGGCTGTATCTATCCAACACTCACCTGTCACATAGTGTCAGAGAATGAGAGTTACAGTACCTATCCAACGCTCACCTGTCACACATTATCAGTGAATCAGAGAGGCAGTGTCTATCCAACACTCACCTGTCACATAGTATCTGTGAAAGTTAGAGGCAGTATCTATCCAACACTCACCTGTCACATACTATCTGAGTTAGAGAGAGGCAGTGTCTATCCAACACTCAGCTGTCACATAGTATCAGAGAATGAGAGAGGCAGTAACCATCCAACACTCACCTGTCACATCGTGTCAGAGAATGAGAGAGGCAGTATCTATCCAACACTCACCCGTCACATAGAATCAGAGAATGACAGAGGCAGCATCTATCCAACACTCACCTGTCACTTTGTATCAGAGAATGAGAGAGGCAGTGTCTCTCCAACACTCACCTGTCACATTGAGACAGAGAATGAGATAGGCAGTATCTGTCGAACACTCACCTGTCACATAGTGTCAGGGAATGAGACAGGCAGTATCTATCCTAAGCTCACCTGTCACATCGTGTCAGAGAATGAGGGAGGCAGCATCTATCCAACACTCACCTTTCACATCGTGTCAGAGAATGAGAGAGGCCGTATCTATCCAACACTCACCTGTCACATAATTTCAGAGAATGAGAGTGGCTGTATCTATCCAATACTCACCTGTCACATAGTGTCAGAGAATGAGACAGGCAGTATCTATCCAACAATCACCTGTTACCTCATGTCGGATAATGAGAGAGGCAGTATCTTTCCAACACTCACCTGTCACATAGTGTCAGAGAATGAGAGAGGCAGTATCGATCCAACACTCACCTGTCACATCGTGTCAGAGAATGAGAGAGGCAGCATCTATCCAACACTCACCTGTCACATCGTTTCAGAGAATGAGAGTGGCTGTATCTATCCAACACTCACCTGTCAGATAGTGTCAGAGAATGAGAGTTACAGTATATATCCAACGCTCACCTGTCAAAAATTAACAGTGAATCAGAGAGGCATTATCTATCCAACACTCACCTGTCACATAGTATCTGTGAAAGTTAGAGGCAGCATCTATCCAAAATTCACCTGTCACATGCTATCTGAGTCAGAGAGAGGCTGTGTCTATCCAACACTCACCTGTCCCAAAGTATCAGAGAATGAGAGAGGCAGTATCTATCCAAGACTCACCTGTCACATAGTGTCAGAGAATGACAGAGGCAGTATCTATCCAGCACTCACCTGTCACATAGTGTCCGAGAATGTGAGAGGCAGAATCTTTCCAACACTCACCTGTCACATAGTGTCCGAAAATGAGAGAGGCAGTATCTTTCCAACACTCACCTGTCACATAGTGTCAGAGAATGAGAAGCAGCATCTATCCAACACTCACCTGTCACTTGGTTTCAGAGAATGAGAGAGGCAGTGTCTATCCAACACTCACCTGTCACATAGTATCAGAGAATGACAGAGGCAGTATCTAACCAGCACTCACCTGTCACATAGTGTCCGAGAATGAGAGAGGCAGAATCTTTCCAACACTCACCTGTCACATAGTATCAGAGAATGAGAGAGGCAGTCTCGTTCCAACACTCACCTGTTACATCGTGTCAGAGAATGAGTCAGGCAGTATCTATGCAACACTCACCTGTCACATAGTATTGTGAAAGTTAGAGGCAGTATCTATCCAACACTCACCTGTCACATACTATCTGAGTTAGAGAGAGGCAGTGTCTATCCAACACTCAGCTGTTGCATAGTATCAGAGAATGAGAGGCAGTATCTATCCAACACTCACCTGTCACGTTGAATCAGAGAATGAGAGAGGCAGTATCTATCCTACAGTCACCTGTCACATTGTGTCAGAGAATGACAGAGGTACTTTCTATCCAACACTCACCTGTCACATCGTGTCAGAGAATGAGAGAGGCAGCATCTATCCAACACTCACCTATCATATAGTGTCAGAGAATGAGAGAGGCCGTATCTATCCAACACTCACCTGTCACATAGTTTCAGAGAATGAGAGTGGCTGTATCTATCCAACACTCACCTGTCACATAGTGTCAGAGAATGAGAGTTACAGTACCTATCCAACGCTCACCTGTCACACATTATCAGTGAATCAGAGAGGCAGTGTCTATCCAACACTCACCTGTCACATTGTATCTGTGAAAGTTAGAGGCAGTATCTATCCAACACTCACCTGTCACATACTATCTGAGTTAGAGAGAGGCAGTGTCTATCCAACACTCAGCTGTCACATAGTATCAGAGAATGAGAGAGGCAGTAACCATCCAACACTCACCTGTCACATCGTGTCAGAGAATGAGAGAGGCAGTATCTATCCAACACTCACCCGTCACATAGTGTCAAAGAATGAGAAGCAGCATCTATCCAACACTCACCTGTCACTTGGTATCAGAGAATGAGAGAGGCAGTGTCTATCCAACACTCACCTGTCACATAGAATCAGAGAATGACAGAGGCAGCATCTATCCAACACTCACCTGTCACATTGTATCAGAGAATGAGAGAGGCAGTGTCTCTCCAACACTCACCTGTCACATTGAGACAGAGAATGAGATAGGCAGTATCTGTCGAACACTCACCTGTCACATAGTGTCAGGGAATGAGACAGGCAGTATCTATCCTAAGCTCACCTGTCACATCGTGTCAGAGAATGAGAGAGGCAGCATCTATCCAACACTCACCTTTCACATCGTGTCAGAGAATGAGAGAGGCCGGATCTATCCAACACTCACCTGTCACATAATTTCAGAGAATGAGAGTGGCTGTATCTATCCAATACTCACCTGTCACATAGTGTCAGAGAATGAGACAGGCAGTATCTATCCAACAATCACCTGTTACCTCGTGTCCGAGAATGAGAGAGGCAGTATCTTTCCAACACTCACCTGTCACATAGTGTCAGAGAATGAGAGAGGCAGTATCGATCCAACACTCACCTGTCACATCGTGTCAGAGAATGAGAGAGGCAGCATCTATCCAACACTCACCTGTCACATAGTTTCAGAGAATGAGAGTGGCTGTATCTATCCAACACTCACCTGTCACATAGTGTCAGAGAATGAGAGTTACAGTACCTATCCAACGCTCACCTGTCACACATTATCAGTGAATCAGAGAGGCAGTGTCTATCCAACACTCACCTGTCACATAGTGTCTGTGAAAGTTAGAGGCAGTATCTATCCAACACTCACCTGTCACATACTATCTGAGTTAGAGAGAGGCAGTGTCTATCCAACACTCAGCTGTCACATAGTATCAGAGAATGAGAGAGGCAGTAACCATCCAACACTCACCTGTCACATCGTGTCAGAGAATGAGAGAGGCAGTATCTATCCAACACTCACCCGTCACATAGTGTCAGAGAATGAGAAGCAGCATCTATCCAACACTCACCTGTCACTTGGTATCAGAGAATGAGAGAGGCAGTTTCTATCCAACACTCACCTGTCACATAGAATCAGAGAATGACAGAGGCAGCATCTATCCAACACTCACCTGTCACATTGTATCAGAGAATGAGAGAGGCAGTGTCTCTCCAACACTCACCTGTCACATTGAGACAGAGAATGAGATAGGCAGTATCTGTCGAACACTCACCTGTCACATAGTGTCAGGGAATGAGACAGGCAGTATCTATCCTAAGCTCACCTGTCACATCGTGTCAGAGAATGAGAGCGGCAGCATCTATCCAACACTCACCTTTCACATCGTGTCAGAGAATGAGAGAGGCCGTATCTATCCAACACTCACCTGTCACATAATTTCAGAGAATGAGAGTGGCTGTATCGATCCAATACTCACCTGTCACATAGTGTCAGAGAATGCGACAGGCAGTATCTATCCAACAATCACCTGTTACCTCGTGTCCGAGAATGAGAGAGGCAGTATCTTTCCAACACTCACCTGTCACATAGTGTCAGAGAATGAGAGAGGCAGTATCGATCCAACAATCACCTGTCACATCGTGTCAGAGAATGAGAGAGGCAGCATCTATCCAACACTCACCTGTCACATCGTTTCAGAGAATGAGAGTGGCTGTATCTATCCAACACTCACCTGTCAGATAGTGTCAGAGAATGAGAGTTACAGTATATATCCAACGCTCACCTGTCAAAAATTAACAGTGAATCAGAGAGGCATTATCTATCCAACACTCACCTGTCACATAGTATCTGTGAAAGTTAGAGGCAGCATCTATCCAAAATTCACCTGTCACATGCTATCTGAGTCAGAGAGAGGCTGTGTCTATCCAACACTCACCTGTCCCAAAGTATCAGAGAATGAGAGAGGCAGTATCTATCCAAGACTCACCTGTCACATAGTGTCAGAGAATGACAGAGGCAGTATCTATCCAGCACTCACCTGTCACATAGTGTCCGAGAATGTGAGAGGCAGAATCTTTCCAACACTCACCTGTCACATAGTGTCCGAGAATGAGAGAGGCAGTATCTTTCCAACACTCACCTGTCACATAGTGTCAGAGAATGAGAAGCAGCATCTATCCAACACTCACCTGTCACTTGGTTTCAGAGAATGAGAGAGGCAGTGTCTATCCAACACTCACCTGTCACATAGTATCAGAGAATGACAGAGGCAGTATCTAACCAGCACTCACCTGTCACATAGTGTCCGAGAATGAGAGAGGCAGAATCTTTCCAACACTCACCTGTCACATAGTATCAGAGAATGAGAGAGGCAGTCTCGTTCCAACACTCACCTGTTACATCGTGTCAGAGAATGAGTCAGGCAGTATCTATGCAACACTCACCTGTCACTTGGTGTCAGAGAATGAGAGAAGCAGCATCTATCCATCACTCACCTGTCACATGGTGTCAGAGAATGAGAGAGGCAGTATCTATCCAACACTCACCTGTCACATTGTATCTGAGAATGAGAGAAGCAGTATCTATCCAACACTCCCCTGTCACATAGTGCCATTGAATGAGAGAAAATGTATCTGTCCAACAATCACCTGTCACATTGTATCAGAGAATGAGAGAGGCAGTATCTCTCCAACACTCACCTGTCACATTGAGACAGAGAATGAGATAGGCAGTATCTGTCGAACACTCACGTGTCACATAGTGTCAGGGAATGAGACAGGTAGTATCTATCCAACGCTCACCTGTCACATCGTGTCAGAGAATGAGAGAGGCAGCATCTATCCAACACTCACCTTTCACATAGTGTCAGAGAATGAGAGAGGCCGTATCTATCCAACACTCACCTGTCACATAATTTCAGAGAATGAGAGTGGCTGTATCTATCCAATACTCACCTGTTACATAGTGTCAGAGAATGAGAGTGGCTGTATCTATCCAACACTCACCTGTCACATAGTGTCAGGGAATGAGACTGGCAGTATATGTACTACGCTCACCTGTACACATAGAATCAGTGAATGAGAGAGGCAGTATCTATCCAACACTCACCTGTCACATAGTATCAGAAAATGAGAGAGGCAGTAACTATCCAACACTCACCTGTCACATCGTGTCACAGAATGAGACAGGCAGTATCTATCCAAAAATCACCTGTTACCTCGTGTCCGAGAATGAGAGAGGCAGTATCTTTCCAACACTCACCTGTCACATAGTGTCAGAGAATGAGAGAGGCAGTATCGATCCAACACTCACCTGTCACATCGTGTCAGAGAATGGGAGAGGCAGATTCTATCCAACACTCACCTGTCACATCGTTTCAGAGAATGAGAGTGGCTGCATCTATCCAACACTCACCTGGCAGATAGTGTCAGAGAATGAGAGTTACAGTATATATCCAACGCTCACCTGTCACACATTATCAGTGAATCAGAGATGCATTATCTATCCAACACTCACCTGTCACATAGTATCTGTGAAAGTTAGAGGCAGCATCTATCCAAAACTCACCTGTCACATACTATCTGAGTCAGAGAGAGGCTGTGTCTATCCAACACTCACCTGTCCCAAAGTATCAGAGAATGAGAGGCAGTAACTATCCAACACTCACCTGTCACATAGTGTCAGGGAATGAGAGAGGCAGTATCTATCCAACACTCACCCGTCACATAGTGTCAGAGAATGACAGAGGCAGTATCTATCCAGCAGTCACCTGTCACATAGTGTCCGAGAATGAGAGAGGCAGAATCTTTCCAACACTCACCTGTCACATAGTGTCAGAGAATGAGAGAGGCAATATCGATCCAACACTCACCTGTCACATAGTGTCAGAGAATGAGAGTTACAGTACCTATCCAACGCTCACCTGTCACACATTATCAGTGAATCAGAGAGGCAGTATCTATCCAACACTCACCTGTCACATAGTATTGTGAAAGTTAGAGGCAGTATCTATCCAACACTCACCTGTCACATACTATCTGAGTTAGAGAGAGGCAGTGTCTATCCAACACTCAGCTGTCGCATAGTATCAGAGAATGAGAGGCAGTATCTATCCAACACTCACCTGTCACGTTGAATCAGAGAATGAGAGAGGCAGTATCTATCCTACAGTCACCTGACACATTGTGTCAGAGAATGACAGAGGTACTTTCTATCCAACACTCACCTGTCACATCGTGTCAGAGAATGAGAGAGGCAGCATCTATCCAACACTCACCTATCATATAGTGTCAGAGAATGAGAGAGGGCGTATCTATCCAACACTCACCTGTCACATAGTTTCAGAGAATGAGAGTGGCTGTATCTATCCAACACTCACCTGTCACATCGTGTCAGAGAATGAGAGTTACAGTACCTATCCAACACTCACCTGTCACACATTATCAGTGAATCAGAGAGGCAGTATCTATCCAACACTCACCTGTCACATAGTATCTGTGAAAGTTAGAGGCAGTATCTATCCAACACTCACCTGTCACATACTATCTGAGTTAGAGAGAGGCAGTGTCTATCAACACTCAGCTGTCACATAGTATCAGAGAATGAGAGAGGCAGTAACTATCCAACACTCACCTGTCACATCGTGTCAGAGAATGAGAGAGGCAGTATCTATCCAACACTCACCCGTCACATAGTGTCAGAGAATGAGAGAGGCAGTATCTATCCAACACTGACCTGTCACATAGTGTCCGAGAATGAGAGAGGCAGTATCTTTCCAACACTCACCTGTCACATAGTGTCAGAGAATGAGAAGCAGCATCTATCCAACACTCACCTGTCACATAGTATCAGAGAATGACAGAGGCAGCATCTATCCAACACTCACCTGTCACATTGTATCAGAGAATGAGAGAGGCAGTGTCTCTCCAACACTCACCTGTCACATTGAGACAGAGAATGAGATAGGCAGTATCTGTCGAACACTCACCTGTCACATAGTGTCAGGGAATGAGAGTGGCAGTTTCTATCCTACGCTCACCTGTCACATAATTTCAGAGAATGAGAGTGGCTGTATCTATCCAATACTCACCTGTCACATAGTGTCAGAGAATGAGAGTCGCTGTATCTATCCAACAGTCACCTGTCACATAGTGTCAGGGAATGAGAATGGCAGTATCTATCCTACGCTCACCTGTCACATAGAATCAGTGAATGAGAGAGGCAGTATCTATCCAACACTCACCTGTCACATCGTATCAGAAAATGAGAGAGGCAGTAACTATCCAACACTCACCTGTCACATCGTGTCACAGAATGAGACAGGCAGTATCTATCCAACAATCACCTGTTACCTCGTGTCCGAGAATGAGAGAGGCAGTATCTTTCCAACACTCACCTGTCACATCGTGTCAGAGAATGAGAGAGGCAGTATCGATCCAACACTCACCTGTCACATCGTGTCAGAGAATGAGAGAGGCAGCATCTATCCAACACTCACCTGTCAGATATTGTCAGAGAATGAGAGTTACAGTATATATCCAACGCTCACCTGTCAAAAATTAACAGTGAATCAGAGAGGCATTATCTATCCAACACTCACCTGTCACATAGTATCTGTGAAAGTTAGAGGCAGCATCTATCCAAAACTCACCTGTCACATGCTATCTGAGTCAGAGAGAGGCTGTGTCTATCCAACACTCACCTGTCCCAAAGTATCAGAGAATGAGAGAGGCAGTATCTATCCAAGACTCACCCGTCACATAGTGTCAGAGAATGACAGAGGCAGAATCTTTCCAACACTCACCTGTCACATAGTGTCAGAGAATGCGAGAGGCAATATCGATCCAACACTCACCTGTCACATCGTGTCAGAGAATGATAGTGGCTGTATCTATCCAACACTCACCTGTCACATAGTGTCAGAGAATGAGAGTTACAGTACCTATCCAACGCTCACCTGTCACACATTATCAGTGAATCAGAGAGGCAGTATCTATCCAACACTCACCTGTCACATAGTATCTGTGAAAGTTAGAGGCAGTATCTATCCAACACTCACCTGTCACATACTATCTGAGTTAGAGAGAGGCAGTGTCTATCCAACACTCAGCTGTCGCATAGTATCAGAGAATGAGAGGCAGTATCTATCCAACACTCACCTGTCACGTTGAATCAGAGAATGAGAGAGGCAGTATCTATCCTACAGTCACCTGTCACATTGTGTCAGAGAATGACAGAGGTACTTTCTATCCAACAATCACCTGTCACATAATGTCAGAGATAGAAAGAGGCAGTATCTATCCAGCACTCACCTGTCACATAGTGTCAGAGAATGAGAGAGGCAGTATCTATCCAACATTTGCGTGTCATCAGAATATGTCACATAGAATGAGAAAAAAACAGGAGCAGTATCTATAAAAAAATCTCACCTGGCAATCCAACTCTGCCTCACTGTACCAGAGATTGATTGATGCAATATCTATCCAATGTTAACCAATATACCCATACTGATATCAATTTCAGAGAATGAGAAGTACAGTGTCCATCGCATCTTCAGCAGTTTATCCTACACTGACACACAGTAGCAGAGAGTGAGTAACAGTGTCTGTCGTGTACACACCTGTCAATCCTACACTGACACACAGTACCAGTGAGTGAGTTATAGTGTCTGTCCTATAAACACCTGTCAATCCTAAACTGACACACAGTACCAGACAGTGAGTGTCAGTGTCTGTCCAATACACACCTGTCAATCCTACACTGACACACAGTCTCAGAGAGTGAGTGACAGTGTCTGTTCTATACACACCTGTCAATCACACACTGACACACAGTACCAGAGAGTGAGTGATAGTGTCTGTCCTATACACACCTGTCAATCCTACACTGACACACAGTAGCAGACAGTGAGTGGCAGTGTCTGTTCTATACGCACCTATCAATCACGCACTGACACACAGTACCAGATTGTGAGTGACAATGTCTGTCCTATACACACCTGACAATCACACACTGAGACACAGTACTGGAGAGTGAGTGACAGTGTCTATCTTATACACACCTGTCAATCCTACACTGATGCACAGTACTAAAGAGTGAGTGACAGTATCTGTCCTATACACATCTGTCAATCACACACTGACATACAGTACCAGAAAGTGACTCATAAAGTGTCTCGTCTATCTTAACCAAGCAATTTAAAACTGCCCCATTGTACCATTGAGTGACAGAAACAATATCAACCGCTTTTCACCGGACCAATGAGTGTAGAACATGTTATTGGGGGTAATGTTTTGACGTGGATAGAGAACTCGTTGGCAGACAGGAAGCAGAGAGTCGGGTAAATGGACCCGTTCAGAATGGCTGGCAGAGACTAGTGGGGTGCCGCAGGGCTCAATGCTGGGACCCCAGCTACTTACAATATACATCAATGATTTAGAGGAAGGAATTGAGAGTAATATCTCCAAGTTTGCAGAAGACACTAAGCTGGGTGGCGGTGTGAGCTGTGAGGAGGATGCTAAGAAGCTGCAGGGTGACTTGGACAGGTTAGGTGAATGAGCAAGTGCATGGCAGATGCTGTATAATGTGGATAAATGTGAGGTTATCCACTTTGGTGGCAAAAACATGAAGGCAGATATTATCTGAATGACGGCAGATTAGGAAAAGTGGAGGTGCAACGAGATCTGCGTGGCATGGTCCATCAGGCATTGAAGGTTGGCATACAGTTTGGCGCAGGTGATGAAGAAGGCAAATGTTATGTTGACCTTCATCGCTAGGGGATTTGAGTATAGGAGCAGGGAGGTCTTACTGCAGTTACAAGGCCTTGCTGAGGCCTCACCTGGAATATTGTGTTCTGTTTTGGTCTCCTAATCTGAGGAAGGACGTTCTTGCTATTGATGGAGTGCAGCGAAGGTTCACCAGACTGATGCCAGGGATGGCAGGACTGACATATGAGGAGAGGTTGGATCAGTTGGGCCTTTATTCACTGGAGTTTAGAAGAATGAGCGGGGTTCTCATAGAAACATATAACATTCTGATGGGACTGGACAGTTTAGATGCAGGAAGAATGTTCCCAATGTTGAAGGAGTCCAGAACCAGAGGTCACAGTCTAAGGATAAGGTGTAGGCCATTTACCACCGAGATGAGGCGATACTTCTTCACTGAGAAAGTTGTTAACCTGTGGAATTCTCTTCTGCAGAGAGTTGTTCATGCCAGTTCATTAGATATATTCAAGGGGGATTTGGATATGGCCCTTACGGCTAAAAGGATCAAGGGCTTTGGAGAGAAAGCAGGAAAGGAGTACTGAGGTGAATAATCAACCATGATCTTATTGAATGGTGGTGCAGGCTCGAAGGGCCGAATGGCCTACTCCTTCACCTATTTTCTATGTTTCTATGAACCCAGCCAGAGTCAGCACCTTTAGGGGAGGGGAACCAGTGAGTGTAAAACTGAACCCAGCCATGTTTAGCGCCTACAGGGGAGGAGAGGGAGGGGGAACCAGTGAGTGTAGAACTGAACCCAGCCAGAGTCAGCACATTTAGGGAGGGGAACCAGTGAGTGTAGTACTGACCCCAGCCAGAGTCAGCACTTTCAGGGGAGGGGAATCAGTGAGTGTAGTACTGAACCCAGCCCGAGTCAGCACCTTCAGGGGAGGGGAACCAGTGAGTGTAGAACACAACCCAGCCAGAGTCAGCACCTTCAGGGGAGGGGAACCAGTGAGTGTAGAACTGAACCCAGCCAGAGTCAGTACCTTCAGGAGAGGGGAAACCATTGAGTGTAGAACTGAAACCAGCCAGAGTTGGTGATGAAAACTGGGAGCAGTGGACAAACTTAATGTCAGGACAGTGAGGGGGAAGAGTGTATGGGGCGGGGATTTACAGCTTTGGGAGGAACAAGAGAGGAAAGAATGTTCCATAGAATCTGGAATTGTCTTCTGAATTTCTGTCCTGTACGTGCAGTAATGAATTTTGTAAACTCCTTTTCCAGGTTATCAGAAGGGCAGGATTTGCAGACGGGGAACACAAATCAAATATCACGTCAAGATCTGACGGAATCACTCGATTCCTCAGGACCTGAATATCATCGGCGTTTCAATGTGGAAGGAGAAAAGTTTGTCCGTTCTGTCTGTGGAAACAGATTTCATACATCAGTGTGACTGGAAAAGCACCGAGACACACACACCCGAGTGAGAGTGTTCCAGTGCATTGACTCTGGAAAGAGCTTTAACCAGTTACACAGACAGACAAAACATCGCACCATTCAAGCGGGGAGAAACCATACAGGTGTTGTGTGTGTGGACCAGGCTTCAACTGATCATCCAACCTGGAGAGACACAAGGACCCCCGCACCACGGAGAAACCGTGGGAATGTGGGGACTGTGGGAAGGGATTCAATTACCGATCTGATTTGGAAGGTCATCGGCGCAGTCACACTGGGGAGAGGCCGTTCACCAGTTCTGAGTGTGGGAAGGGATTCACTACCTTATCCGCCCTGCTGAGACACCAGCGAGTTCACACTGGGGAGAGGCGGTTCACCTGCTCTGAGTGTGGGAAGGGATTCACTACCTCATCCAACCTGCTGATACACCAGCGAGCTCACATTGGAGAGAGGCCGTTCATCTGCTCCGAGGATGGGAACGGATACACTCAGCTATCCAACCTGCTGAGACAGCAGCGAGTTCACAAGTGACTGCAGGGTTTGGATTCGCTGATGTCCCAGACTGAATCGTGTCCATTCTGAACGTTGGGCTTTTATTCTGCTGTTACTGATTAGCCCTCTAACTGGACTGAAGTTTAATATTCGGGATATTTGATAAAATAATCAACGGGGAAAGGGTCAGATAAAAAAATAACGCTGATTGTGTTTGCATCCATACTTCAACCTTTAAATAAACATAAGAAATATGAGCAGGAGTAGGCCATTGTCCACTCGAACCTGTTCTGCCATTTAATAAGATCATGGCTGATATGATCTTGGCATAGCTCCACTTCCCTGCCTGCTCACCGTAACCCTTCACTCCATTATCGATCAAAAGTCTGGCTATCTCCATTTTAAATATTTTCAATGACCCTGCCTCCACAGCTCTCTGGGGTAGGAAATTCCAAAGATTTGCGACACTCGAAGAGAAGAAAATTATCCTCATCCCAGTTCTCAATCGGCTACCCCTTATTCTTAAATTATGCTCCCCAGTTCTAGATTCCCCACGAGTGGAAACATCCTCTCTGCATCTACCTTGTCGAGCCCGCTTAATAAGATCATCTCTCATTCTTCTAAACTCCAATGAGTATAGGCTCAACCTATCTTCATAAGTCAACCCCTTCATCTCAGAAATTAAACTAGTGAAGATTCTCTGAACTGTCTCCAATGCAAGTATATCCTTCCTTAAATAAGGTGATCCACATTGTATGCAGTACTCCAGGTGTGGTCTCACCAATACTCTGCACAATAATTGTAGGACTTTCCTGCTTTTATACTCTATCCCCATTGCAATAAAGGCCAACATTTCTTTGCCTTCATAATTATTTCCTGTACCTGCATACTGACTTTTTGTGTTTCATGCACCAGGACCCCCAGGTCCCTCTGTACTGCCGCATTTTGTAATATCTCTCCATTTAAATAATAAATTGTATTTTTATTTTTTCCGCCAAAGTGGATAACCTCACACTTTTCCACATTACACTTAATTTGTCCACTCAATTAGCCTGTCTACATAACGTTGCAGATTATTTCTGTCCTCCACACAATGTGCTTTAACACCCATCTTTGTATCATCAGCAAACTTGGAAACATTACACTCGTTCCCTTCATCCACGTCATTAATATAGATTGTAAATAGTTGGGGCCCCAGCAGTAATCCCTGTGATACCCCAATAGTTGCCATTTGACAACCGGAAACTGACCCATTTATCCCGACTCTGTCTTCTGTTAGTTAACCCACCCTCTAGCCATGCTAATATATTACTCACAAGCCCATGACATTTTTTCTTGTGCAGTAACCTGTTGTGTGGCATCTTCTTGTGTACCTGCTGGAAAACCAAATACACCACATTCATTGGTTCCCCCTTATCCACCTTGCACATTACTTCCTCAAAGAACTCCAGCAAATTTGTCAAACATGATTTCCCTGTTTTAAAACCATACTGACTCTGCTTATCTGTATTATGCTTTTCCAAATGTACTCCTACTGCTTCCTTAATAATGGACTCCAGCGTTTTCCCAATTACAGAAGTTAGGCTATTTTCTGTCTCCTTTTTGAAATAGATTGTTACATTTGTGATTTTCCAAACTTCTGCGACCTCCCCAGAATCCAATGAATTTTGGTAGATTACAACCAATACATCCACTATCTCTGCAGACCCTAGAATGCAAGCCATTGGTCCAGGGAACCTGTCCACCTTTAGTCCCAAACACTACTTCTTTAGCCTTAGTGATTGTTTTTAGTTCCTCCCTCTCCATAGTTTCTTGACTATCTACTATTTGGATGTTTTTAGCATGCTCTACCGTGAAGACTGATACAAAATATTTGTTCAAAATCGCTGCCATTTCCCTGTACTCCATTATTAATTCCCCAGTCTCATCCTCAAAGGGACCAACATTTACTTTAACCAATCTTTGACATTTTTTTCCTGGTATTAGTCATAATACAATGAGCTGGATTGGGAGTAGGCTGGCAGTGCGTAGGCAGCAAGCTGTTATAGATGGATTGGGTTTGTTTGGATACCGGTCAGCAGTGAGGTCCCGCAGGAGTTGGTGTTGGATACGTTGCTCTTTACTATTTTTTTATTAATGATCTGGTTGTAGGTGATGGAGGCACAAGCTATAAATTTGCATAAGGATATACTAAATATATTCAAAAAGGAGTTAGATGAGGTCCTTACTGCTAGGGGGATCAAGGGGTATGGCGAGAAAGCAGGAATGGGGTACTGAAGTTGAATGTTCAGCCATGAACTCATTGAATGGCGGTGCAGGCTAGAAGGGCCGAATGGCCTACTCCTGCACCTATTTTCTATGTTTCTATGTTTCTATGATATCAAGATTTGTGCGAGTCTTAGGGGCCCGTCTGCTTCAGGCAGATCTTACTGTTTTCGGAGATTGGTCACATGACTGGAAAATGGTGTGTAACTTAAATGGTGTGCACGTGGGCAGGGTAAATGCTCAATAGTCAATCATGCGTCAGGGATAAGCACTAAAGGGAGACAGAGAGAGATTTGGGCATTGTAGCACATACATCTTTAAAGGTTCGTAGTCAGGGGGCTGCTCAACCATTGGAGCAGGTCGGGGAGCAGTGTGGAGGCCTGGCCCAGTGGTCTGAACGGCCCCGTGCCTGTCATCGCCATCGGTGTTACAAAATGGCTTTCTCTGATCCAATTGGAGGATCTCACACTTTCCAACTTAAATTCCATCTGGCACAGTTTTTCCCCCATTTTCTTGCAGCCAAACCACAGATATTGAACACCAGGAAGTAAAAGCACCATCCCTCTGTGATCTCGAGCCACCAATCTTTCGGTTAACAGATCAACGCGCTACCCGATTGCACTACAGAGATGTACGGAATTATTGGCAACAACATATGAGGTTATCGAGCCAAAACTTCAGATCACAGTGAGCAAGCCAACAACTGTCCACTCTCTGTTCAGTTATCCCAAGTAAAGAACGTAGTATTCATTGTGGGAACATGCAAATGGTTGATGAAAGAAAACACGTTGAACAAATTGATCAGAAAACCCGCGTCCATCTATTAGAATGGTTCATCGACCAATTAACATGGTATCTGGGTTTCTCACAACTTTGGGAATCTTTCCACGAGTTCTTCTGCAATATTATTATTCAGTGTACGGATCAGATAAACACGTGGTTGCTTCACTGGATGCCCTAGGAACCAGGCACTCTAGAGCCCAGGCCAATGATGGGCCCCTGCTCTTTCTGCTTTATATAGTTGTCAGTAGCATACAGAATGAAAACAACGAACCACAGGTCTGTAATGGAGCCTCGACCCATCCTGCTCTGTGTGGGTCTCAGTACCACACTGGGTGAGATAGAGTAACATACCACAGGCGGAGATGGAGCCCGGGCTTTCTCTGCTCTGTGTGGGTCTCAGTACCATACTGGGAGAGATAGAGGAACATACCACAGGTGGAGATGGAGCCTGGGCTTTCTCTGCTCTGTGTGGGTCTCAGTACCACACTGGGAGAGATAGAGGAACATACCACAGGTGGGGATGGAGCCTGGGCTTTCCCTGCTCTGTGTGAGGCTCAGTACCACACCGCGTGCAATAAACTAAGATGAGTAAGACCGAGGAAGGAACCTGATCGCATTCTGTTGTGTGGGACTCAGTGCCACACCGGGTGAGATGTGCAAACTGTCCACACAAGCTGAGCTCCTGGGGCAGAGACAGTAGCTGCCTCCCTGCAATTACAGACAGGGAGCAGAGACTGAGGTTGTAGGTTCACATTTTTAAGCTTATTTAATGGGCGATTCCCCAGTTGTGAATCCCCCAGCAGAGAATTCATGGAGTGCTTGATTTAAATGAGATTCACCATCAGTATCAGAAAATCTCTCCTTGATTCGCGACTCTTATCTCTATGCAGCTTCTCGCTACTAATGAGTGAAAATATAATTTCACCTTGACTCGGGGTCAGTGCAACTCAGTGTATTTTGGATTGTTTGAAATGCAAGGTAATTGGCTGGTCCTGAACAAATTTACTGCTCACCACACTCCTGCTGCTTCAGCCATCAGCAGCGCATCATTCGTTGCAGCGATACAACATACACTTCTGTGCCTGCTATTTTAAAGCCAGCAGTAAATGATTAGACTTCTCTCAACATATGGAACTAGAACTGCCAATTGACACTGTAAATGTCAGAACAATCATGGCTATCATTAATCTTCAATGTACCTTTTTGCGCCACATCACTCTCACGTATCACAGCACGGCTATCAATCAATGCATTGCTAGTGTGGAAACATTCAACATTTTAAAATAGCAACGAGTGCAGACTTTAATCAGAGAGTGCCTGGGCCGTGGGGATTGATAACTTAACCTGAGCATTTAGATTTTAAGTATCATTATACATTACATTAACACAACCTGAGCTCCGAGATCTGTTTGGGACCCATTGCCCCGAAGTGAGGACTGAATGGGCGGGGCAATTCCTCCCGTGGTTAGGTTTTCCTTCAAAAAGGCATGACAAAGTTTGGATCATTTGCTGTCAGTCAGAAATAGCTCAGTTGGGAGAGCGTTAGACTGTAGATCTAAAGATCCCGGGTTTCGGCAATTTCAGGTTAATTTGTGCTCCCTTCATTTTAAGGGGAGAGACTAGCTTTATATCGGGACAGTGCTTGAGGTATGGGCTGTTCAGCGGTTGCGTGATAATAATTTTCAGCGTGAATTTTGTTAGATTCAGCGCTCTTTTTCTCTTACTTTCTATTTACACTCTGCCCAGTTTTGTATATGAACAGTGAACAATGTTTAAGCAATGTGATGTGTTCAATGTTTATGCAATAACTCTGTCACCCAATGTGAGCCGGAAACACAATCCCCTCAGGCTGGGCTTTCAGATGCCTCAATGGACTTTGTGGCCGATTAGCTCAGTTGGTAAAAGCATAGTAGTAATAATGCCAAGGTCGTGGATTCGGTCCATTAAACAGTTTTTCATAATATTTTCGGTTTTTCGTAATATTTACAATCCAATCTTTATAATGAAACAAATCCGCACAGAATCCCAAGGGTTGGGAATTATTTGGAATAACATCCATTGCTTCTTTGCCGCCGAGGTGAAGAGTCACATCTTTCTGTTTACTTCTGTTTCTTAGTCTGTTGATCAACGATGAACTGGTGACCAGTTCCCGTAAATGGTCATGAGCAGGAATGGGCATACATAAGGGTTCTGTCGTTCGGAGATGGGCAAAAGGCTTCAGTTCAGGACAAAAACACCAAATGAAATGTTCACCCGGCACCAAGAGTGAAAAATTCAGAGAAAGAGGCAGAATGAAATACATTTCAGTGGATGCCTACCCGACTTAATGCTATGGTTGTGTGGACATGTCTTTCGTGTTCTCAACAAAAATGGCATTTGCTACAAACAGTTTTATGTGGCGCGAATGTGATGTGAATTTCGAAGGAGCCAGGAGGGTATATTGCGTTGGTGTGCTTGCTGAGAAACACATTTGCAGCAGCTTCCCTAGTGGTCTAGTGGTTAGGACTCGGCCCTGGTTCGATTTCCTGTCAGCGGCAGTGTATTTTCAACTGTTTGATCTGCAAGATAAACGGCTGCACCTGAACAAATTTACAGCTGATCTCTCTGCTCCTGCCCAACGCAGCACATTATTCGTTGCTTGAGGGGAAATCTTTCTCAGCTCTTCACATTTTGCAGAATTGGGCGACAATTTGAACACTCCTCCGTCACTGGCGAAACTCTTAGGCTCTGTTGCCCGGAAGCTTCTTAATCAGCCGAATGTTGGACGGAGTTTTAAATAAAAGGCTGCATTGATGTAGCGCCTTTCACGACCACCGGACATCTCAAAACGATTTACAGCCAATGAAGTACTTTGGAGTGTAGGCACTGATGTAATGTAGGAAAGGCAGCAGCCAATTAGCGCACAGCAAGGTCCCAGTAACAGCTATGTGATAATGACACGAGAATCATTTTTTTGTTATGTTGATTGAGGGATAAATATTAGCCTGGACATTAACAGTATCGCAACGAGCAAAAAATATCCGAGTGGATTTCAAGCCCGAGTCATTAACACTTCCTGCCATAACAGACAAGCGGTAGAATGATATGCGGCCATAGAGCAAACAGTTGCGGTTTTGGTGCAAAATGTCGCTTTCCAGCGCCGGAACCAAAGAACACTGCCCGAAAGGGAAAGGTCGGGGAAAGCAAAGAGCTGAGAACCGGCACGGGCTTGATGGGACGAATGGACATTTTCTGTGCTGTAAACATTCTGTTTTTCTACAATTGGACTTTAGTGGGACACGACTCGACAAGCTTTGAATGTTGCTATCGAACAGAATCAGCGGGAAGTCCAACGCAGAGCCATTTCGCCACTTGTGCACAAAATTCTGAGCGACGTGTTTAAGAGAATCCTTGGTTCCGTTGAACTTGCTACCGGAATCATGTGGAGGTAACCAACGTATTTCCACATCCCGTTTGCAACAAATGTCTTCTCACTGCATTGGAATCGAGTCTGTTTCTGGCACAATATTCTGCACGACAGAGTTAATGGTTTAAGTGTGAAAAAGGTTCCTTTCCCGCCTAAAAAAATAAAACTTGCAACCTCCATTGCCAACTTGTGTGCAAGATGAAACTAAACGCTCGCATGGGACAGCAAATAATTAGATAGAGCTTAGGGATACATCAATTGTAGCTTCGAATCCTGTACAAATATCACAAGTAAAAGCATCAACTGCTCTCGAACTCACAACCCTGGCATTTCACGGATTTGTGCTGTTATATTATTACCACACACTAACCAATTGCACCACTAGAGCTACATGCACTATACTTGAGGTATCAGTGCTCCCATCACACAGCTGCCTATTCAACCTGTCTTGTAAGAACGAAGATAGATAAAATGATCGAATCATTCAGCACAGAATGAGGCCATTTATCCCATCTTGTCTGTGCCGGCTGACTGCAACAAACCTTCTATTATTGGGTGTCCATAGATACCCGCCACAGACGTGTTTTATTTCTGTGTGCACTCTTCTTATTTCTAATGAATTAGGATATACATTTATAAATACATTTGTGCATCTATCTGTTTGATTTAAATAAAATGGTGTGTATCCTTAGTTATCAATTTATTTGTGTTCATTACAGTGTTACTATCAATGCATTTGTTTGTACCTCTGTTTTATTAATTAACTTATCTCTGAGTATCTCTGAGCTATAATTTTATTTATGTTTTTTACGAATTACTTTCAAGTAACATAGAAGCAACTATATAACCAGAAAATACATGTGGAACAAACAGGTGTTCTCCACAATACAATTATAAATATAACTATTACAGTTAAATAGATAAACCTTGACACACATAAGCAAATATAATTATATACCAAAGAACAACTCACAGTTACACTTGTTATTAACACAGATACACAAAAATAGATATACAACTGTCACATATCAAAGAAAATTTTACTCGCTGTGGATGCTCGGGAAATGCTGCTGTGCCTGTTTTTCCTGTGCTTGTGCTCGGTGTATGGGAAGGTTTACCGGGCCATGGTATATCATTTCCCAGCGATGGATAGTAATGTGCTGTCTGCGGCCACATTCACTGCTCTCTATGATGTATAAGAAGCATCAGGACTTGTGTATACAGGACATAATTTTAACATCTGCAGATGTTTCATCGTGATGCACATCCACCGCCTACTGGGCTCTGTTGATGTCCAATCCATCCAAATGTAACAGGTCGCTCCTGCGCCAGAACTGGTCCCAATGCGCTAAGATGCTGATGCCCAAATTCCTGGACCATTTATCCAGACACACGTTACTATTGCTGTACTCACTAGTGCGGGGCAGTGCGAGTAATCCATACAATACTATTGAGAACTTGCTCTTTAATTTCTTCAATTGCTCCCAAAACGCAGACTGAAGGAACCTATATCAGTGGTTCCCACATCGATCACAGCTCATGCTGTTCCCCTTTCCCCCTCAAAATATTCTGCACCCATTCAGTGATGTTCTTTACCCTGCATCCAGGGACGCAACACACCAAGCGCGACTCACGTTTGCCGTTGCGGAATAGTCCTGGCTATCGAATCCCAATGACCTCAAGTTGAGTTAACTTTAAATTTCAAAAGCAAAGTACTGTAAATCCTGTAAATCTGAAATTAAATCAGAAAATGTTGCGTACACTCAGGCGCCCAGGAATCATATGTGGAATGATTTCTAATGAAGGGGCTGTGATTAAATGTCATCGAGTTGAAACGTTAACAGTGCAATACAATACTGTCCGATGTTGCATTACAGATACTGTCCCAATATTGTAATTGTAATTTGTGGGTATTGAAACCAAGCCGGATACCACGCATTAATCTCAAAGTTAAGTTGTTGTTCTTGTTGTTCTTGTTAGCTAGTCACCACAGCAGTGAACTGCAATAAAACATCCAAGCATTGAAGAAAAATCATATGTTTTATAGTTAATAAAACATGCAATTTCCAAAAGACATTCAATCCTCAAAATGTTTAAACTCCACTGTTTCATTTCCGTCATGTGTGCTGGGGCACAGCACAGGTTTTGGCTGGGGTTTGTTTTGTGGTTCACTGCTGCTGCGACTAGTTTACTTTGAACATTCTCCCTTTGAACATTCTCGCAGAGGTCGTCTGACAGGTTCATGAGTTCTCAGCATCAACTCTGCTGCTCCTTTTCTCGCCCCAGTAAAAGGACACCTACTGGTTAGGATTCAGCTCTATCCTCATCGGCACAGGTTCGATGCCCGGTCGGGGAAATATTACATTAAATTGAACCTTATTAAATTAATTACATAAAACTCTGTGAAAGATGAATAGTAGTTGTAATCGCCATTGAAAACTTTCTGTTTAGACTGACGGAAATGTATCAGAACCGATTGACAGCGAAACTTGAATCAGTTCCTTACTTTGTATGTGTTGGCATTTCATACATTCTCAGTTCACAGGCTGTATTTTACGGCTATGGCTAATACATGTTCAGTTTTTATTATATCATGTATCTGGTGCAGCCCTTTTATACTTAACAGGAATGGCCCAGTGTCGCTAGGTAGCACTTTTTTGACCGGCACGGACGCGATAGCTTGAATGGCCATCTTCTGTTTCTTACTTTTTCTATGATTATACGATTCAATGAACCCTCCGACCGCAATTTCTGAGCCAATGTTTCCGGTCGGGATTGATCTGTGAAATGTCCACTACATTACCATAAACTTTGTTCGGCATGGCAAACGAAAATGGGGGGATATGTTCAGAGAAAAGCTTACCAGCTGAGTCGCCTCTCTCTGCACTGACAGAGATTATGTTACTTCCCAATTTTTGCAATATCGCTTCTGTCCCACATTAAAATATCTCAATCCTTCTCCTTCGTTCTCCTTCACAAACATTTCACGGATCAAAACTGCACAAATCACGCCGGAAAAATAATGTTGATTTCACAATAAATAATCTCCTGAAGAATTTACCAGGACAGACTCGCAAACCTCCTGTCATCAAGGGCAGTGTGTGTAGAATGTGTGTATTGATACCCTGAGAGACCCGACAGGCCCAGGACACAGAGCGACGGCAGGAATTCCTGAGCTAGAGAATAAGACAAACATTCAATCGGCCAAATTGAGCGGGAGACAAAGACAAAGACACATACTGAAGTTGGGTGCGAGTCAGCCCCGCAAAGAAGCAGATTGGACTCTTTGCCTTTACCCTAGTTTGTCAGTAATAATTTAAAATCATTGCTGGATCAGTCCGTTCCTGTAACGAAGTGACTATTGTACTGTCCATTTTTGGTCCTACTGCGCCTGCGTCTCATCGATCCCCTCGAGACTCTGACCCTGATGCCTCCCGCTGAAACCGGAAACAGAAGTGGAACCCTGCAATCAGGCCGACCATGTTCCACGATCTTCCGAGCGACCGCTGACCGGGCCTTCTGATTGGCCGCAAGCCTCCGAGCGACCAGGAGAGACAGAGATAGAGCCTGGCGGAGCGGGGAAGTGAAACGTAGAAAAATAGTGTCATGTATCTCACATTACTGTATATAACTGTATCTTACCATGCTATACATGACTGTAACTGGATTTGACCTGTAACAATAAGCATACCTTATCACCAGGGGTGCATTTGCAGGAGACACTCCATACCTGTCCCACTGTGGTATATAAAGAGAGATCTCAGCCAAGTGCAGCACTGGAGAGCTGGAATTAAAGATGCAGGTCCTGAGTGACCTTGACTTCAGCATGTGTCTCCTGTAAGTCAGTATATTTGAGTCAGGACTTAACAGTGGCAACGAGTTATGGGATCACAGAATCCACAAAATGGCTACCAACAGCTCAGATGAGAAATACAATACTGGAGACAATTGGGATGACTTTATAGAAAGGCTCCAGCAAAGCTTTGTGACCAAAGACTGGCTGGGCGACGATAAGGCAGAAAAGAGAAGAGGATATCTCTTGACCAGCTGTGGCTCGAAAACATACGCTTTAATGAAAGACCTTCTGGCACCCGAGAAACCAGCAAGCAAGTCGTTTGAGGAGCTGAGCACACTGGTGAGAGACCACCTGAAGCCAGCGAGCAGCCTACACATGGCCATACACAGGTTCTACAACTACAGACGCTGCGTGGGCCAAAGCTTACCCGACTTCGTGGCGGAACTTCAGAGGCCGTCTTGTTCATGTGAGTTCCCCGATGAACTGAGGAGAGAAATACTGAGACTTTTTTATTGAAGGAATTGGCCATGCAGGCATATTCCGAAAGCTTATAGAGACTAAGAACTTGACTCTAGAGGCAGCAGCACTGTTGCACAGACGTTCTTGGCAGATGAAGAAGAAACGAGGCTGATCTATATTTCGGTTACGACAACCAACGAGGCATTGGAACAAGAGGTTCACATTGTGAAACAAACCGCTACCCCCACACACAGACAAAGGCAGGAGAGCAGGCCTTCAACAGCAGACAGTGGCGCCAGAAGCCAAAAAAATCAAGGGCCATATGAATTCCGATCACACCTCATCAAATGCGAGCAATCAACAACAGATTGAGAGACGCTCAAGGGAGATCAGCCAGACGTAGCTCATCCTTCGGAAACAATGGAAATGGTCTGTGTTGGAGATATGGGGGAAGGTACTCAACCAGTGTGTGTCAATTTCAGCATGCCGTTTGCAGAAACTGCAACTACACAGGGCATCTGGCTCGCATGTGCAGAAAAACAGCAGCTCGGCTGGTATACGATTCGGAAGGGTCGGAAAGCAGACCAGAAGACGGTTGGAACAGTGCACGGGATGCCGACGTACAGCAGCTTAACACGATCAATGTCCACTGTTCTTACACCAAGATGCCTCCAATTATAATGAGGGTTCTACTCAACGGGATATCCGTCAACATGGAACTGGACACGGGGGGCAGTCATTCCCTCATGAGCGTTCAACAATTTGAACAGCTGTGGCCGCATAAAAGCAACAGACCAAAACTCACAAAGATCGACACCAAACTAAGGACCTATACTAAAGAAATCGTCCCAGTTCTTGGCAGCACCATGCTCTCAGTCACACACAAAAGAGTGGTGCTCCGACTTACCCTGTGGATTGTCCCCGGGAATCACACAGCCTGTTGGGGAGAAGCTGGCTAGCAGAATTTAATTGGAAATGGGATGATGTTCACGCCATGTCGTCAGAGGAACGGACCTCCTGCTCAACAGTTCGAACATTTCTTTCAGCCAGGTGTGGGCATCTTCAATGGGGCTAAAGTTAGAATCTACATCACACAGAATTCCAGACTGGTAATCACAAGTCTAGAGCTGTGCCTTATGTGATGAGGGAAAAGATTGAAAACGAACTGGACCGGCTTCTGCGCGAAGGCATAATTTCTCCCGTGGAATTCAGCGACTGGGCAAGCCCCATCGTGCCCGTCATGAAGCCTGATGGATACGTGTGAATCTTTGGGGATTACAAATCTCCCTACAGGACCAATACCTGCTTCCCAGAGCGGAGGACCTATTTACCACGTTGGCTGGAGGAAAACATTTCTCGAAACTTGACCTCACTTCTGTGTATATGATGCAAAAACTGACCGAAGAGTCTAAGCTACTCACCACCATCAACACACATCGAGGCCTTTTTGTGTACAATAGATGCCCATTCTGCATCAGGTCGGCAGCTGCTATATGCTAGCGCAACATGGAAAGTCTGCTCAAGTCTATCCCGGGGAACGTTGCGTTTCTAGATGACATACTCATCACGGACAGGGACATCGATTCTCATCTCCGCAATCTTGAGGAAGTAGTAAATCGACTGGATCGGGTAGGCCTAAGAGTTAAGACATCCAAGTGTCTGTTTCTCGTGCCTGAGTTTGAATTTTTGGGCAGAAGGATTGCCACTGATGGAATCCGCCCAACCGAATCCAAATCCGAAACGATTCACCTGCCACCCAGGTTCCAGAATGTTTCAGAACTGCGCGCCTTTCTCAGGCTACTCAATTACTTTGGAAACTTTATGCAGAACTTGAGCACGCTGCTGGAGCCTCTCCATGTGCTACTCAGAAAGGGGTGTGATTGGTTTTGGGGGGACGACCAAGAACGCGCCTTCAATAAGGCATGCAACCTTCTATGTTCCAAGAGTGTTTTAGACATTTTTGACCCAGGAAAAAGATGGTCCTCACGTGTGATGCGTCAGCGTACGGGTTCGGGTGCGTTTTACAGCAGGTCAATGATGCGGGTAAATTGCAGCCCGTTGCTTATGCCTCCAGGTCACTTTCGCGGGCGGAGCATGGGTGCGGTATGGTTGAGAAGGAGGCGCTCGCGTGCGTGTACGGTGTCAAAAAGATGCACCAATACCTTTACGGGGCCAAGTTTGCATTAGAAACCGACCACAAACCCCTCACATCCCTACCATCCGAGTGCAAGGCAATCAACGGCGAAGCCTCGGCACCATTCAGCGGTGGGCACTCATGCTGGCAGCTTATAACTACTCGATAAGGCACAGACCAGGCAAAGACAACTGTGCCGATGCGCTTAGCAGGCTACCCTTGGCGACCACGGAAGGGTCTAACAAACAGGACTGTGGGATGGTCATGGCAAGCAATGCCTTTGAATCCACAGGTTCGCCCATGACAGCTCGCCAAATCAGAGCCTGGACGACCAGCGACCTCACATTATCTCTTGTTAAAAAATACGTTTTAACTGGTGACTGGGCAGAGGCTCACGATGCCTGCCTCAAGGAAGTCAAACCCTTTCATGGGCGCATGCATGAACTCTCACTACAGGCAGACTGCCTGATGTGGGGCAGCCGAGTAGTTATGCCCTTATGAGGCAGGGAGGCGTTTGTCTGGGTGCTCCATCGCAGCATGAGGGGATCGTCCTTATGAAGGCCATAGCCAGATCTCATGTCTGGCGGCCTGTCATTGACACGGACTTGGAGCTCTGCGTCCGTCGGTGCACCATTTGTGCCCAACTCAGTAATGCCTCCAGGGAGGCCCCCTAAGCCCCTGGCCCTGGCCTACCAAATCGTGGTCGTGGGTGCATGTAGACTATGCGGGCCCATTCATGGGCAAAATGTTCCTCGTAGTCGTTGATGCATTTTCAAAATGGATCGAGTGCACCATTTTTAACTCGAGCACCACCTCCACCACAGTGCAGAGCCTTAGAACCATGTTTGCAACGTACAACATTCCTGACATATTGGTCAGTGATAATGGTCCGTGCTTCACCAGCGCAGAATTTCACGATTTTATAGTTGACCATGGTATAAATCACGTTAAAACAGCACCTTTCAAGCTGGCCTCCAATGGCCAGGCAGAGCGAGCAGTGCAGATCATTAAACAAGGTATGCTCAGAATCCAAGGTCCCATGCTGCAGACCCGCCTGTCACGACTGCTGCTGGCATACAGATCTCGTCTGCATTCGTTGACTTGGGTTCCCCCCGCGCAACTATTGATGAAACGAATCTTAAAGACTAGGCTCTAGCTAATCCTCCCAGACATGCATGAAATTGTTGAGGCTAAGCGTCAAAACCTAATTGAATACCATGACCGAAATTCGAGAGGGAGGTGGAATGAGATAGGGGACAAAGTGTTTGTGCTAAACTATGGCCGGGGTCCCAAATGGTTTGCAGGGACAGTAACAGACAAAGAGGGAAACAGACTACTGGTTGTACAAATGGTCAATGGCCAAACCTGCCGGAGGCATGCAGATCAAGTAAAACGTAGATTCACTGATAACACTGAAGAACCAGAGGCAGACAACAATGTGCAACTCACACCACACCTGGTGGACAGAAAGGTGGAACAACCTGAGGAAAAGGCAATCTCAACAGACAGCCCAAGCGAGATACCAGCAATCACACCGAACGAAACAGACAGCCCAGGGATGGAGTACAAAAGCAGGAAGGTCCTGCTGCAACTGGATAGGGTATTGGTGAGGCCGCACCTGGAATACTGCGTGCAGTTTTGGTCACCTTACTTAAGGAAGGATATACTAGCTTTGGAGGGGGTACAGAGATGATTCACCAGGCTGATTCCGGAGATGAAGGGGTTACCTTATGATAATAGATTGAGTAGACTGGGTCTTTACTCGTTGGAGTTCAGAAGGATGAGGGGTGATCTTAGAGAAACATTTAAAATAATGAAAGTGATATACAAGATAGAGGCAGAGAGGGTGTTTCCAATAGTCGGGGAGACTAGAACTAGGGGGCACAGCCTCAAAATACGGGGGAGCCAATTTAAAACCGAGTTGAGAAGGAATTTCTTCTCCCAGAGGGTTGTGAATCTGTGGAATTCTCTGCCCAAGGAAGCAGTTGAGGCTAGCTCATTGAATGTATTCAAATAACAGATAGATAGATTTTTAATCAATAAGTGAGTTAAGGGTTACGGGGAGCGGGCGGGTAAGTGGAGCTGAGTCCACGGCCAGATCAGCCATGATCTTGTTGAATGGCGGAGCAGGCTCGAGAGGCTAGATGGCCTATTCCTGTTCCTAATTCTTATGTTCTTATGTTCTTATGAGATACCAGAAATCACACCGAACGAAAAGCAGGCACCAAGGCAAACAACTGAACCACAACTAAGACACACCAAGCGAGAGCGCAGACCACCTGAGAGACTGAATATATAAAGGCAATAAGACATTGGGAGAGGGTGATGTCATGTATCTCACATTACTGTTTATAACTGTATCTTACCATGCTATACATGACTATAACTGGATATGACCTGTAACAAGAAGCATACCTTACCACCAGGGGTACACTTGCAGGAGACACTCCATACCTGTCCCACTGTGGTATATAAAGGGAGGACTCAGGCAAGTGCAGCACTGGAGAGCTGGAATTAAAGGTGCAGGTCCTGAGTGACTTTAACTTCAGCATGTGTCTCCTGTAAGTCAGTACATTAGAGTCAGGACTTAAGAAATAGAAACAGAGAAAATAGGTGCAGGAGGAGGCCATTCGGCCCCTGGAGCCTGCACCACCATTCAATAAGATCATTGCTGATCATTGCAGCAGTACCCCTTTCCTGCTTTCTCTCCATACCGCTTGATCCCTTTAGACCTAAGGGCCATATCTAACTCCCTTTTGAATTTTTCCAATGAACTGCCATCAACAACTCTCTGTCGTAGGGAATTTCACAGGTTAACAACTCTCTGAATGAAGAAGTTTCTCCTCATCTCAGTCCTAAATGGCCTACCCCTTAACCTAATCCTGTGTCCCCTGGTTCTGGACTTCCCCATCATCGGGAACATTATTCCAGCATCTAACCTTTCCAGTCCCGTCAGCATCTTATAAGTTTCTATGAGATCCCCTTTCATCATTCTATGCTCCAGTGTATAAAGGCCCAGTTGATCCAATCTCTCCACATATGTCAGTTCCGCCATCTCTGGAATGAGTCTGGTGAAACTTCGCTGCACTCCCTCAGTAGCAATAACGTCCTTCCTCAGATGATGAGACCAAAACTGAACGCAATATTCCAGTTGAGGCCTCACCAAGGCCCTGTACACTGCAGTAAGACCTCCCTGCTCCAAACTCAAATCCCGAGCTATGAAGGCCAACATACCATTTGCCTTCTTCACTGCTTGCTGTACCTGCATGCCACTTTTCAATGACTGATCAACCATGACAGCCAGCTCTTGATGCATCTCCCCCTTTCCTATTTTGCCGCCATTCAGATAATATTCTGCCTTCGTCTTTTTACCCGCAAAGTGGATAACCTCACAGTTATACACATTATACCACAAGTAAAGGGTCCACAGCCAGATCGGGAATGGAAGACCAACAGGAAGAGCAATGCAAGGAAAGTAGTGCAAGGGTCCCCTGCGGCCATCCCCTTGCAAAACAGATACACCACTCTGAGTACTGTTGGGGAGGGGGATGACTCATCAGGGGGGAGAAGCAGTCAAGTTCACGGCGCCGTGGCTGGCTCTGCTGCACAGGAGGGCAGAATGAAGAGTGGGAGAGCAATAGTGATAGGGGATTCGATTGTAAGGGGAATAGATAGGCGTTTCTGCGGCTGCAACCAAGATTCCAGGATGGTATGTTGCCTCCCTGGTACAAGGGTCAAGGATGTCTCGGAGCGGGTGCAGGACATTCTGAAAAGGGAGGGTGAAAAGCCAATTGTCGTGGTGCAAATAGGTACCAACGATATCGGTAAAAATCGGAATGAGGTCCTACGAGACAAATTTAGAGAGCTAGGAGTTAAATTAAAAAGTAGGACCGCAAAAGTAGTAATCTCAGGATTGCTACCAGTGCCACATGCTAGTCAGAGTAGAAATGGCAGGATAGCTCAGATGAATACGTGGCTTGAGCAGTGGTGCAGTAGGGAGGGATTCAAATTCCTGGGGCATTCGAACTGGTTCTGGGGGAGGTAGGACCAGTACAAACTGGATGGTCTGCACCTGGGCAGGACCGGAACCAATGTCTGAGGGGGAGTGTTTGCTCGTGCTGTTTGGGAGGAGTTAAACTAATATGGCAGGGGGATAGGAACCTATACAGGGAGACAGCGGGGAATAAAATGGAGACAGAAACAAAAGAGAGAAAGTAGAATAGTAAAAGCGGAGGGCAGAGAAACCCAAAGCAAAAAACAAAAAGGGCCACTTTATAACAGAATTCTAAAGGGTCAAAGTGTGTTAAAAAGACAAGCCTGAAGGCTCTGTGCCTTAATGCGAGTAGTATTCGGAATAAGGTGGAAGAACTAACTGCGCAGATAGCAGTTAACGGGTATGATGTAGTTGGTATCACGGAGACATGGCTCCAGGGTGACCAAGGCTGGGAACTCAACATCCAGGGGTATTCAGCATTGAGGAAGGATAGATAGAAAGACAATGAAGGTGGGGTGGCGTTGCTCGTTAAAGAGCAAATTAATGCAATTGGATGATGTGGAATCGGTATGGGTGGAGCTACGGAATACCAAAGGCCAGAAAACGCTGGTGAGATTTGTGTACAGGCCACCAAATAGTACTCGTGACGTTGGGGACAGCATCAAACAAGAAATAAGGGATGTGTGCAATAAAGGTACAGCAGTAATCATGTGCGACTTTAATCTACATATTGATTGGGCTAACCTAACTGGTAGCAATGTGGTGGAGGAGGATTTCCTGGAGTGTATTAGGGATGGTTTTCTAGACCAATATTTCGAGGAACCAACCAGAGAGCTGGCCATCCTAGACTGGATGATGTGTATTGAGAAGGGACTAATTCGCAATCTTGTTGTGCGAGGCCCCTTAGGGAAGAGTGACCATAATATGGTAGAATTCTTTATCAAGATGGAGAGTGACAAAGTTAATTAAGAAACTAGGGTCCTGAACTTAACGAAAGGTAACTTTGATGGTATGAGGCGCGAATTGGCTAGATTAGACTGGCAAATGATAGTTAAAGGGTTGACGGTGGATTGGCAATGGCAAACATTTAAAGATCACCTGGATGAACTTCAACAATTGTATATCCCTGTCTGGAGTAAAAATAAAACGCGGAAGGTGGCTCAACCGTGGCTAACAAGGGAAATTAAGGATCGTGTTAAATCCAAGGAAGAGGCATACAAATTAGCCAGAAAAAGTAGCAAGCCGGAGGACTGGGAAAATTTTGTAATACAGCAGAGGAGGGCAAAGGGTTTAATTTGGAGGGGGGAAACAGAGTATGAGAGGAAAGCTTGCTGGGAACATATAAACTGACTGCAAAAGCTTCTATAGATGTGTGAAGAGAGAAAGATTAGTGTAGACCAACGTTGGTCCCTTGCAGTCAGATTCAGGTGAATTTATAATGGGGAACAAAAAAATGGCGTACCAGTTAAACAAATATTTTGATTCTGATTTCACAAAGGAAGACAGAAATAACCTTCTGGAAATACTATGGGGCCGAGGGTCTATTGAGAAGGAGGAACTGAAGGATATCCTTATAAAGCGGGGAATTGTGTTCGGGAAATTGATGGGATTGAAGCCCGATAAATCCCCGGGGCCTGATAGTTTGCATCCCAGTGTACTTAAGGAAGTTGCCATAGAAATAGTGGATGCATTGGTGATTATTTTCCAACAATCTATCGACTCTGGATCAGGTCCTATGGACTGGAGGAGAGCTAATGTAACACCACAGTTTAAAAAAGGAGTGAGAGAGAAAACGGGTAATTTTGACCGGTTAGCCTGACATCAGTACTGGGGAAAATGTTGGAATCAATTATTAAAGATGAATTAGCAGCGCATTTGGAAAGCAGTGACAGGATCGGCCCAAATCAGCATTCATAGATGAAAGAGAAATCAGCTTAACAAATCTTCTGGATTATTTTAAGGATGTAACTAGTAGAGTTGACAAGGGAGAACCAGTGGATGTGGTATATTTGGACGTTCAAAGGCTTTTTACAAGGTCCCACACAAGAGATTAGAGTGCAAAATCAAAGCACATGGTACTGGGGATAATGTACTGACGTGGATTGAGAACTACTTGGCAGACAGGAAGCAGAGAGTCGGGATCAACGGGTCCTTTTGAGAATGACAGGCAGTGGCTAGTGGGGTGCCACAGGGCTCAGTGCTACGACACCGGCACTTTACAATATATATCAATCATTTAGATGAATGAATTGAGTGTAATATCTCCATGTTTGCAGATGCCACTAAACTGGGTGGCGGTGTGAGCTGTGAAGAGGACGGTAAAATCAGAAGGTGAATTGGACAGGTTAGATGAGTGGGCAAATGCATGGTAGAGGCAGTATAGAAACATAGAAACATCGAAAATAGGTGCAGGAGTAGGCCATCCGGCCCTTCGAGCCTGCACCACCATTCAATAAGATCATGGATGATCATTCCTTCAATACCCCGTTCCTGCTTTTTCTCCAAACCCCTTGATCCCTTTAGTCGCAAGGGCCATATGTAACTCCATCTTGAAAATATCCAATGAACCGGCATCAACAACCCTCTGCGGTAGGGAATTCCATAGGTTAACAACTCTCTGAGTGAAGAAGTTCCTCCTCATCTCAGACCTAAATGGCTTACCCCTTATCCTAAGACTATGTCCCCTGGTTCTAGACTTCCCAAACATCGGGAACATAATTCCAGCATCTAACCTGTCCAGTCCCATCGGATTTTTATATGTTTCTATGAGATCCCCTCTCATCCTTCTATACTCCAGTGAATACAGGCCCAGTCGATCCAGTCTCTCCTCATATGTCAGTCCTGCCATCCCAGGAATCAGTCTGGTGAACCTCCGCTGCACTTCCTCAATAGCAAGAATGTCCTTCCTCAGATTAGGAGACCAAAACTGAACACAGTATACCAGGTGGGGCCTCACCAAGGCCCTGTACAACTGCAGTAAGACTTCCCTGCTCCTATACTCAAATCCCCTAGCTATGAAGGCCAACGTACCATTTGCCTTCTTCATCGCCTGCTGTTCCTGCAAGCCAACCTTCAATGACTGGTAAATCATGACACCCAGGTCTCACTGCACCTCCACTTTTCCTAATCAGCCGCCATTCAGATAATATTCTGCCTTCGTGTTTTTGCCCCCAAAGTGGGTAACCTCACATTTATCCACATTATACTGCATCTGCCATGCATGTGCCCACTCGCCTAACCTGTCCAAATCACCCTGCAGCCTCTTAGCGTCCTCCTCACTGCTCACACCGCTACCCAGTTTAGTGTCATCTGAAAAACCTGGAGATATTACACTCAATTCCATCATTCAAATCATTAATATATTTTGTAAAGAGCTGAGGTCCCAGCACTGAGCCCTGCGACGCTCTACTAGTCACTGCTTGTCATTCTGGAAAGGACCCGTTAATCCCGACTGCCAAATTTCTGTCTGCCAAACAGTTCTCTATCCACGTCAGTACATTACCCCAATACCATGTGCTTTGATTTTGCATACCAATCTCTTGTGTCGGACCTTGTCAAAACCCTTTTGAAAGTCCAAATACACCACATCCACTGGTTCTCTCCTGTCTACTCTACCAGTTACATCCTCAAAAAATTCCAGAAGATTTGTCAAGCATGATTTCCCTTTCATAAATCCATGCTGACTCGGAACAATCCTGTCACTGCTTTCCAAATGCACTGCTATTTCATCCTTAATGATTGATTCCAACATTTTACCCACTACTGATGTCAGGCTAACTGGTCTATAATTACCCATTTTCTCTCTCCCTCCTTTTTTTCCTAGCCTTGGTCGCCTGGGATGGGGCGGAGGGGTGGGAGAGGTGGCTGGTGTGGGGAGAGTGAGAGAGTGTGGGACAGCGGCGGGGAGGGAAGGAGAGACGGCCAGGCGGGGGGAGAGATGGAGAACCTGGGGCGTGAGGGGAGGTGGGAGAGAGGCGGCCAGGCTGGGAGAGAGAGATAGCCTGGGGGTGCTGGGGAGAGAGGGGCGGGGGGAGAGAGGGCATCGGCCTGGGCGGGGAGAGAAGCGGCTGGGGCGTGGAGAGAGGCGGCTCGATGGCAGAGAGAGTGATCTGAGCAGCAAGGCCCCGAGCCTCCAGGCGGCGGCAGGGTGGGTGGTGGGGGTAAAGAGAGGGAGAGCCTGGGGTGATGAGTGGCGGAGAGAGCTTGCGGGGAGATAGCCTGGGGAAGAGAGAGAGCTTGAGGGGGGTGGGGCAGAAGAGAGTGCCTGGGGGCGAGAGAGAGACAGCTGGGGGGTGGGGGGGGCAGAGTGAGGGAGATGCACTGGGTTTGCGGGAGCTCGGGTGGGGTGGGGTAGAGAGAGACGCGGGGGAGGGTATCGAAGGGGAGAAAGGTTCTTCCAATCCACAGGTCATGACACTGTAACTATTTACTTCACAGACAATAAACCTGTTAACAATCCATACACAATGACCCATCCATAGGGGAAGGGGAGGGAAGCGGTGGCGTTTGTGTGGGTGGTGGTCATACACTTCCGCTGGTGTAAGGAACTTCGGATGGGACAGGCAGTACTTGCGCTGCTGTAATTGACTTCGCCTGGCGAGGCAGCACTGGCGCTTGGGCAAGGGACTTCGGATGGCTTTTGGGGTGAAGTCAAAATGGATCTTGTTACAATTTCTGAAGTCAGACGGAATTTGGGCTTGGCGGTTTCAATCCACGCTCCACAGAATATTTAGGGTGTGGCTTATACTCCAATACTGACCAATCAGCAATAGGTGCAGTAAAATTATAAAGCCAATCAGAGACAAATGCAGTGCAAATAGACGCATCCTTCTTTTAATCCGGTACAACTTGACAGTAACTTTGTGGATTTTTGGGTTGAACTGAATCCGAGTCCTTTCGCTAGTCTCCAGGAGAAATGTTCTAATTGATCAGCGCTTTGTATAAGCAGCAGTTAGCCCAAAAAGTGTCATGAATGGTAGTAATGGGACTGAGAACTAATCCAGCAGCTGGAACCGTGAAATTCCAAACATCCGTTTAAATAAAGTACCTAACTGACGGAGCGGTGGTCACATGAGAACTGCATTCACTGAATCGGAACACGGCTTAAAGAAGCGATTCTGCCAGCGTGGGATTCCTAAGCCTGTGTTTGAGCTACAACGGGACCCAGCCTGTTTAATCAACAGAAAGTGCTCCCAGGCACAGCACAGGCTGGGAGAGCCAGCGGCTCCCAGACACAGCACAGGCCGGGTGAGGCAGCGGCTCCCAGATACGGCTCAGGCCGGGAGAGGCAGCGGCTCCCAGACATGGTTCAGGCCGGGAGAGGCAGTGGTTCCCAGACACGGCTCAGGCCATGGCCGTCAGTGGTTCACAGACACAGATCAGGCCGGGGACCAGAAGCGGCTCCCAGACACGGCTCAGGCCACGGCCAGCAGTGGGTCCCAGACACAGATCAGGCTGGGACCGGCAGTGGTTTCCAGACACAGCTCAGGCCGGGACAGGAAGGAGCTCCCAGACACGGCTCAGGCCGGGTAGACAGCCGCTCCCAGACACGGATCAGGCCGGGAAGGCAGCGGCTCCCAGACACGACTCAAGCTGGGAGAGACAGTGGCTCCCAGACACGGCTCCGGCCTGGACCTGCAGTGGTTCCCATACATGGCTCAGGCCGGGACCGGCAGTGGTTCCTAGACACGGCTCAGGCTGGGAGAGACAGTGGTTCCCAGACATGGCTCAGGCCGGCAGCGGAACCGGCTACCAGGTAGTGTTCCATGTAACTTGTTTAATGTAAAGTTTACAGAAATACATCACTAAAATTTGAAAATCTGCCTTGGTTGGGAATGGAACCCGGGTGTGCCCGCATACGAAAGACAATTGGAGCCCTGAACCACTAATGCTCACCTAACTTTTGTTGCACTTTTCCAAACACCACAATTACTAATTTTTTGCTAATACAACGGGGAGCACAATAAAGCTTAAAGCAAAATACTGCAGATGTTAATAATAGAATTATTCAGAAAAGTCTGCAAGATCTCCGTGGGTCCGGGGAAATCTGTGGAGAGAGAAACAAAGGGTTAACGTTATAGCTCGACGAGCTCTCCTGAGAATAAAGGTTTTCAGCAATCCGAAATATTGGCAATCATTTTATTTGGATTGCCCTTTGTATTCTCTGTTCTGTGTGACAATCAGCAGAACACTTGTGAAATTGGCTCAATCCTCCCAACATGCCTTCTTGAACAGTTAGATTCTCAGTTCCATTTTTGAAATAATACTTTTAGTGAGGATCTCCTCATTAAGCAGGTAATTAAGGCAGCTTCCTAGCCAATCCTTTAGCATTCTTAAAACCGCAACTGAAATGTTTAACATCTTGGAGAAAGAATGCAAAGTGCGACAGTATAGCGGGACCTGGGGGTACTTGTGCATGAAACACAAAAGGATGGCGTGCAGGTACAACAAGTGACAGGAAAGGCCAATGATATCTTGGTCTTTATTGCAAAGGGGATGCAGTATAAAAGCATGGAAGTCTTTATTCTGCTACACAAATGTTGAGGCCACACCTGGAATAATGCATGCAGTTTTGGTTTCCATATTTACGTAAGGATATACTTGCTTTCGAGTCAGTTCAGAGAAGGTTCACTCGGTTGATTCGAGGGATGAGGGGGTTGACTCTGGATGGAAGTTTGAGTAGGTTGGTCCTCTACTCATTGTAATTCAGAAATTGAGAGGTGATCTTATCGAAAGTAAAATATTATGCGGGGGCTTGACAAGGTGAAAGCAGAGATGATGTGTCCACTGATGGGGGAGACTACAACTAGAGAGCATGATCTTTGAATATGGGGCCGCCCATTTAAATCTGAGATGATGAGAAATTTCTTCTCCCAGAGGGTTGTAAATCTGTGGAATTCGCTGCCTCAGTGAGCTCTGGATGCTGGGACACTGAATACATTTAAGACATAAATAGGCAGTTTCTTAAAAAATATGGGGATAAGGAGTTATGGGGAGCGGGCGGGGAAGTGGAGCTGAGTCCATGATCAGATCAGCCATGATCTTATTGAATGGCGGAGCAGGTTCGAGAGGCCATATGGCCTACTCCTGTTCCTATTTCTTCTGTTCTTATGATATTTTCTCGACGTAGATTCTTTGTTACTTAATGGCCCGGATCTAAAAGTAGACTGCCATACCGCCATTTGAAATCCATTGCCTGTTCGGGATTTCCGCATGCACCTTCTTATACTTTAAATCCCGAATTTAGGACCTGCCTATGTACGCATTGACCGACTATATGAACTGCCACCGAAAACCTCATTGGTCACGCAGATTTGGGCTAATTGCCCCCCAACTGCCCAGCATATTATGTATGAACATTTTTACCGTCAGTAGATCAAGCGCAGGCACTGTTTACACAGCGTTATGGGATATCCAACATGAAAAAAATGTTTTTATATTATTTAATGACATCCAAGAGCATTAAAACTTTAACGGGAAGCAATCATGGTGCATATTATAGCTGTAGGTTTAAAAATTAACGTTTACATTTCAAACTGCACAATGTGCAGAATTTGTTTAGACATGAGAATTAAGAGCAACGGACTACCTCCTAGGGATCTAAGAGAGATGGCTGCAGAGACAGTCGATTCATTGGTTTTGACCTTTCAAAATTTCCTAGGTAGGAAGTGTAAACCCGCTATTCAGGAAAGGAGGGTGTGAGACAACAGAGAACTACAGACCAGTTAGGCAGGCATCAGTCATCAGGAAAATGTGAAATCCATTGTGAAGGAAGTGTTATTAGGGACCTTAGATAATCATAACATGATTAGGCAGAGTGAACATGGTTTTATGAAAGGGAAATAGTACTTGAGAAATGACTTAGTGTTTGCTGATATAGCTGGCAGTGTAGATAAAGGGGAACCATTAGATGCAGTATATTTGGATTTCCAAACGGCATTCGATCTGGTGTCATATAAAATATTATTAAACAAGATAAGGACTCATTGGAATGGAGGTACTATATCTGCGTAGATAGCGTTTGTTTAACTGACGGAAGACAGAGAGTAGGGATAAACAGGTCTTTTTCAGGGCGGCAGGCCATAAATGGTGTGGTGCCACAAGGAACAGTGCTGGGGCCACAGCTATTTAAAATCTATATCAATGACCAAGATGAAGGAACCGAGTGTAATTTATCCACGATTGCTGATGATTCATTGCTAGGTGGGACCGTAAGCTGTGGGGAGAATAGAAAGCGTCTGCAAACGGATAGAGATTGACTGAGTGAGTGGGTAGTAACGCGTCAGATGCAGTATAATGTAAGGAAATGTATGGTTATTTCATTTTGGTAGAAATCATAGAAAAACTGAATATTTTTTAAATGGTGTGAACCTTTTAAATGTTGGTGTTCAGAGAGATTTGCTTGTCTTTGCAAGAAACACAGAAAGCTAGCATGCAATACAGCAAGCAATAAGGAAGACAAATGGCATGTTTATTGCAATGGAGTATAAGAGTAAGGAAGTCTTGCTACAATTGTATCGCACCTTGGTGAGACCTGGAGTCCTGTGCACAGGAAGGTTGTACTTGCCTTGAAGGGGGTAAAATTGAGGTTCGCTAGATTGATTCGTGCGATGAGAGGGCTGTCTTATGATGTGCAGAATGGGCCTATTCTTTCTGTAGTTTAGAATAATGGGAGGTGATGTCATTGAAATGTTTAAGAATCTGAAGAGGTTTCACAGTGTAGATGCAGAGAGGTGGTCTCTGAATATATTCAAGGCTGAGATAGATTACGTTTTGTCTACGGCAATTATACGATATGGAGATGGGATGGGAAAGTGGAGTTGAGGTCAAAGATCAGCCATGATCTATTGAGTTGTGGAGCAGGCTCGATGGGCCCTAGGGCCTACTCCTGCTCATAATTCTTATGTTCTTATCTTCTTATGAAGTAAAGCAGTAAAGTAAATGAATGACGGCCAATCTGTTTCCACATTGGAGGACTGGACCACGTTATCTTCACAACTCTTCGACTTAAGCTGTGTCCCTGAAATCTGTGGGCAATTGCACTGTGCTCCAGCACACAGCATCAGAGGGACATTTTCGAAGGAGGGCAGGCATCAGGTATTCTTTGCACACATCCACAGCATAATCCAGAGCTAAGCACAGCACCACCATTAAAATAACACCCAGATTGCCCGATTGAAATTAGAGTTTTGATCTAAAAATTTTGAATCCTATCACTGACCTCGTGTCTCTATTGATCGAAGGCCTTGTTTTTCCAAACTGTCGATCTAAAGTTCTGAGCCTCAATTTTTTTACAGTCTATCGTCCACCTCTTCAAGTAGAGAGACAAGAGTCAGACTGTCAGGGGACACTCCCAATTCCTGGGAAGTGCCTGGGCTGTAAATTTTGTAAGCCAGTAAGAAACCTTTGGCATTCTTACCAAATTAATTTAATTTAAGGGTTAAGTCATGGCAGGAGAGCACTGACACATGTAATGCTCCTTCATTTCTATGTGGGAAATCAGGGAAAATTCCAGTGTCCCTGACTACTATGAGTGCAGTAAGTGTATCCAGCTGCAGCTCCAGTCAGACCGCATTGTGGCACTGGAGCTGCGCATGGATTCAATCTGGAGCATCCGCGATGTTGAGGATGTTGTGAATAGCAAGGCTAGTGAGCTGGTCACACTGCAGCTGAAGGTTACAAAGGCAGATATAGAATGGGAGACCATCAGGCAGAGCAGGAGGAGGAAGGTAGTGCAGTGGTCCCCTGTGGTCATCTCGCTCCAAAACAGATATACAATTTTGAATACTGTTGAGGGACATGGCTCATCAAGGGAAGGCAGCAGCAGCCAAGTTCATGGCACCGTGGGTGGCTCTGCTGCACAGGAGGGCAGGAAAAAGAGTGGGAGAGCTATAGTGGTAGGGGATTCTATTTTAAGGGGAATAGATTGGCGTTTCTGTGGCCGCAATCGAGACTCCAGGATGGTATGTTGCCTCCCTGCTACAAGGATCAAGGATGTCTCGGCGCAGCTGCAAAGCATTCTGCAGAGGGAGGTTGAATTGCCAGTTGTCGAGGTGCATGTAGGTAGCAACGATATAGGAAAACAACGGGATGAGATCCTACAAGCTGAATTCAGGGAGCTAGGAGTTCAATTCAAATTAGGACCTCAAAGGTAGTAAGCTTAGGATTGCTATCAGTGCCACGTGCTAGTCAGAGTAGAAATAGCAGGATAGTTATGTTGAATACGTGGCGTGAGGAATGGTGCAAGAAGGAGGGATTCAAATTCCTGCGACATTGGAACCAGTTCTGGGAGAGATAGGATCAGTACAAAGTGGACGGTCTGCACCCTGGCAAGACTGGAACCGATGTCCTGTGGGTAGTGTTTGCTAGTGCTGTTGGGGAGGGTTTAAACTAATATGCAGGGGAATGGGAATCTATGCAGGGAGGCAGAGGGAAGTATTTTGGGGGCAGAAGTAAAAGGTAGAAAGGAGGTAAGGAAAAGTGGAGGGCAGAGAAATCGAAGGCAACAATCAAAAAGGGCCATATTACAATATAATTCTAAAAGGACTAAGAGTGTTAAAAACCAAGGCTGAAGGGTCTGTGTCTCAATGCGAGCAGCATTCGTAATAAGGTGGATGAATTAACTGCACAGGTAACTGGTAATGGATACAACGTAATTGGGATTACGGAGAGATGGCTCCAGCATGACCAAGGCTGGGAAGTCAACATCCGGGGGTATTCAATATTAAGGAAGGATAGACAGAAAGCAAAAGGAGGTGGGGTAGCGTTGCTGGTTAAAGAGGAGATTAACGCAATAATAAGGAAGGACATTAGCTTGAGTGATGTGGAATCGGTATGGGGATAGCTGCGGACACCAAAGGTCAGAAAACGCTTGTTAGAGTTGAGACCAGACCATCAAACAGCAATAGTGAAACATAGAAACATAGAAACATAGAAAATAGGTGCAGGAGTAGGCCATTCGGCCCTTCTAGCCTGCACCGCCATTCAATGAGTTCATGGCTAAACATTCAACTTCAGTACGCCATTCCTGCTTTCTCGCCATACCCCTTGATCCCCCTAATAGTAAGGACCTCATCTAACTCCTTTTTGAATATATTTAGTGAATTGGCCTCAACAACTTTCTGTGGTAGAGAATTCCACAGGTTCACCACTCTCTGGGTGAAGAAGTTCCTCCGCATCTCGGTCCTAAATGGCTTACCCCTTATCCTTAGACTGTGACCTCTGGTTCTGGACTTCCCCAACATTGGGAACATTCTTCCTGCATCTAACCTGGCTAACCCCGTCAGAATTTTAAATGTTTCTATGAGGTCCCCTCTCATTCTTCGGAACTCCAGTGAATACAAGCCCAGTTGATCCAGTCTTTCTTGAAAGGTCAGTCCCGCCATCCCGGGAATCAGTCTGCTGAATCTTCGCTGCACTCCCTCAATAGCAAGAATGTCCTTCCTCAGGTTAGGAGACCAAAACTGTACACAATACTCCAGGTGTGGCCTCACCAATGCCCTGTACAACTGTAGCAACACCTCCCTGCCCCTGTACTCAAATCCCCTTGCTATGAAGGCCAACATGCCATTTGCTTTCTTAACCGCCTGCTGCACCTGCATGCCAACCTTCAATGACTGATGTACCATGACACCCAGGTCTCTTTGCACCTCCCCTTTTCCTAATCTGTCAACATTCAGATAATAGTCTGTCTCTCTGTTTTTACCACCAAAGTGGATAACCTCACATTTATCCACATTATACTTCATCTGCCATGCATTTGCCCACTCACCTAACCTATCCAATTCGCTCTGCAGCCTCACAGCATCCTCCTCGCAGCTCACACTGCCACCCAACTTACTGTCATCCGCAAATTTGGAGATACTACATTTAATCCCCTCATCTAAATCATTAATGTACAGTGTAAACAGCTGGGGCCCCAGCACAGAACCTTGCGGTACCCCACTAGTCACTGCCTGCCATTCTGAAAAGTACCCATTTACTCCTACTCTTTCCTTCCTGTCTGACAACCAGTTCTCAATCCACGTCAGCACACTACCCCCAATCCTATGTGCTTTAACTTTGCACATCAATCTCTTGTGTGGGACCTTGTCGAACGCCTTCTGAAAGTCCAAGTGAGGTTGGGGATGGCATCAAACAGGAAATTAGGGATGCATGCAATAAAGGCACAGCAGTTATCATGGGTGACTTTAATCTACATATAGTTTGGGTTAACCAAACACGTCGGAATACGATGGAGGAGGATTTCCTGGAGTGTATAAGAGATGGTTTTCCAGAGCAATATCTCGAGGAACCAACGAGAGAGCTGGCCATCCTAGATTGGTTGTTATGCAACGAGAGAGGACTAATGAGCAATCTTGTTGTGCAAGGCCCCCTGGGGAAGAGTGACCATAATATGGTAGAATTCTTCATAAAGATGGAAAGTGACACAGTCAATTCAGAGACTAGGGTCCTGAACGTAAGGAAAGGTAACTTCGATGATATGAGACGTGAATTGGCTAGGATAGACTGGAAAATGATACTGAAAGGATTAACGGTGGATAGGCAAATGGCAAACATTTAAAGATCACATGGATTAACTTCAACACTTGCACATCCCTGTCTGGCATAAAAAATAAAATGGTGAAGGTGGCTCAAACGTGGCTAACAAGGAAAATTAGTGGTAGTGTTAAATCCAAGGAACAGGTATATAAATTGGCCAAAAAAAAGCTGCAAACCTGAGGACTGGGAGAAATTGAGAATTCAGCAGCGGAGGACAAAGGGTTTAATTAAGAGGGTGGAAATAGAGTATGAGAGTAAGCTTGTAGGCAACATAAAAACTGACTGCAACATCTTCTGTGGATTTGTGAATAGAAAAAGATTAGTGAAGGCAAATGTAGATCCCTTGCAATCAGAATCAGTTGAATTTATAATGGGGAACATAGAAATGGCAGACCAATTGAACAAATACTTTGGTTCCGTCTTCACTAAGGAAGACGCAAATAACCTTCCAGAAATACTAGAGGACCGAGGGTCTAGCGAGAAGGAGGAGCTGAAGGAAATCCTTATTAGGCAGGAAATTGTGTTAGGGAAATTGATGGGATTGAAGACTGATAAATCCCCAGAACCTGATAGTCTGCCTCCCAGAGTACATAAGGAAGTGGCCCGGGAAATAATGGATGGATTGCTGGTCATTTTCCAACATTCTATAGACGCTGGATCAGTTCCTATGCATTGGAGGGTAGCTCATGTCAATCCAGCTTTTAAAAAAGGAGAGAAGAGAGAAAACAAGTAATTATACACTGGTTAGCCTGATATTGGTAGCAGGGACAATGTTGGAATCAATTAATAAAGATATAATAGCAGCGCATTTGGAAAGCAGTGACAGGATCGGTCCAATTCAGCATGGATTTATGAAAGGGAAATCATGCATGACAAATCTTCTAGAATTTTTTGAAAGATGTAACTAATAAAGTGGACAAGGGAGAACCACTGCATGTGGTGTGTTTGGACTTTCAAAAGGCATTTGACAAGGTCCCAAACAAGAGATTAGTGTAAAATTAAAGAACATGGTAGTGGGGATACTGTATTGACGTGGATAGAGAACTGGTTGGCAGACAGCAAACAAAGAGTAGGAATAAACGGGTCCTTTTCAGACTGGCAGGCAGTGACTAATGTGGTACCGCAAGGTTCAGTGCTGGGACCCCAGCTATTTACAATATACATTAATGATTTAGACGAAGGAATTGAATGTAATGTCTCCAAGTTTGCAGAGGACACTAATCTGGTTGGCAGTGTGAGCTGTGAGGAGGATGCTAAGAGGCTGCAGGATGACTTGGACAAGTTAGGTGAGTGGGCAAACGCATGGCAGATGCAGCATAATGTAGATACATATGAGGTTATCCGTTTTGGTGGCTAAAACAGGAAGGCAGAATATTATCTGAATGGTGACAGATTAGGAAAAGGGGCGGTTCAACGAGACCTGGGTGTCATGGTATATGAGGCATTGAAAGTTGGCTTGCAGCTAAAGCAGGCGGTGAAGAAGGCAAATGGCATGTTGGCCTTCATAGCGAGAGGATTTGAGTATAGGAGCAGGAAGGTCTTACTTCAGTTGTATAGGGCATTGGTGATGCCGCACCTTGAATATTGTGTACAGTTTTGGTCTCCTAATCTGAGGAAGGACGCTTTTGCTATTGAGGTATGAAGCGCAGGTTCGCCAGACTGATTCCCGGGATGGCAGTACTGACAAATGCAGAAAGACTGGATCGACTAGGCTTATATTCACTGGAGTATAAAAGAATCAGAGGGGATCTCATAAAAACATATACAATTCTGACGGGATTGGACAGGTTAGATGCAGGAAGAATGTTCCCGATTTTGTGGGAGTCCAAAACCAGGGGTCAAAGTCTAAGGATAAGGGGTATGCCATTTAGGACCGAGATGAGGAGAAACTTCTTCACTCAGAGAATTGTGAACCTGTGGAATTCTCTACCACAGATGTTGTTGAGGCCAGTTAGTTCGGTATATTCAAAAAGGAGTTGGATGTGGCTCTTACAGCTAAAGGGATCAAGGGGTATGGAGAGAAAGCAGGAATGGGGTATGAGGTTGCATTATCAGCCATGTTCATATTGATTGGTGGTGCAGGCTCGAAGGGCCGAAAAGCCTACTCCTGCACCTATTCTCTATATTCTATGTTCTAAGTCACTCTGCTTGTTTTTATCTTTGTTTCTCCACCTTTGGTTTGTTTCTGAATGAGTGAATTTGTGCTACTTTGTAAGTGAGCGGTAGCCTTCAAGATATACCCTGCCCGCTATCCCAGAGTAACAATGTGGAAAAATTGGAGCATGTTTCTGTAAAGAAAGGGATTTTCGTCACAGTTTCGGCACATCTGATTGTACTGAATTTCCGCTTTTTACAGCGGGCTTCCTGATATATACTAGACACATAAGCTGCACAGATTGTTGGGAATTATTATTTGAAGTCTTCTGAAATTTCGGCAGCCTGAGGCTATTGTTGATTTTTGACCACGTAGCATGGGGCTGGCTCGGGATTTGAACTGTGGCTTATTCGATCCACGTAATGTCACAATGCGAAATCCATACCAATAGATTATCATGCTGTTGCCATACACTTCACATTTGGAGTGGTACAATCACAAATAACTAAAGAAGAGTATAAAGTAATTCTGCCCATCACGCCTGTGCCGGGCCTCTGAAAGTGCTGTCCAGTTATTCACATTCCTCTGCTCTGCCACATATTCCAACTAATATTTTAAATTTCAAGTACATATTAGTAATTTGAGTCGTGCTATAAGTTAATTGCTAAAATTAAACCCTCCGATAGTTAGGAGGAGTGTAACATGTTGTTGACAATATGGAATATTCTGCAGAAGAATAACATTTTCGCGTTCTGCTCCAACGTGACACAGATAAGCCTCATCCTCTGCTCCTGGCCCGCCGACAGCTGAAACCTTGTCGTCAGGTTATAAACTAATTCTCGATGATTGAAGCTAAATAGTCAGGGTCGAGCATAAACATTGAGTTGAAATATATAATGCAGTTATTTTAGACAAGAGACAGCGTCAAATCTCATATACTGCTAAATGCATCAATGTATGAATATGACATTTAATGGAATAATAGAAATTTACAGCACTGAAGAAGTCCATTTCGGCCCATCGTTTCTGCACCAGCCAACAAAGTACTTTCCAGACTATTCCCACTTTCCAGCTCTTGGTCGGTACCCCTGTAGGTTACTGCATTTCAAGTGCATATCCAAGTAATTTTTAAAATGTGAAAGGGTTTCTGCCTCTACGACACTTTCAGGCAGTGAGTTGCATACCCTCAGCACCATCTGGGTCAAGGAATTCCCCCTCAAATCCCATCTAATCCGTCTAGCAATTACCTTAAATATGTGCCTCCATGCTGCTGAACCATCTGCTTAGCGAAATAGGTGCTTCCTATCCACGCCATCTAGGCCTCGCATAATTTTATACACCTCAAAAAGATCTCCATTCAGCTTCCTCTGTTCCAAAGAAAACAAACAACCTATCCTGTCTTTCCTCATTGCTAATATTCTCCAATCCAGGCAAGATCCTTTAAGTCTCCTCTGTACCCTTTGGAGTTCGCTCACATCTATCCTGTAATATGGTGACCAGAACTTCACACTGTTCTCTAACTGGCCTAATTAGTGGTTTATACAGTTCAAGCATAACAACCAGTGTTCTTGTCTTCTATGCCTCGGATAATAAAGGCAAGTAATCCATATGCCTTCCTAACCATCTTATCTACCTAGCCTGACACCTTCGGGCGTCTGTGGACATGCACCCAAAGTGCCTAGTTCCAGTACACTTTTCAGTGACCTACCATTTGATGTGTATTGCCTTCTTAGCCATCCCCAAATGTATTACCTCACACTTCTGCGAATTGAATTCCATTTTCTACTGTTTTGTCCACCTAACCAGGTCATTGATATCTTCCTGCAATCTACAGCTTTCTTATTCATTATCAACCATATAGCCGATTTGAATATCAATTGCAAGCATCTTATTCATAATCCCTAGATTCAAGTCTAACTCATTGAATTGTACTATAAAAAGCAAGGGGCCTACTGCTGATCCCTGTGGCAGCCCCACTGGAAACAGACTTCCAGTCACAAAAAAATTCATCAACCAGTACGCTTTGCTTCCTGTCTGAGAGTAAATTTTGGATGCAACTTACCACTTTGCCCTGGATACCATGGGCTTTCACTTTCGTGACCAGACTGCCATGTGGGCTCTTATCAAAGGCCTGGCTAAAATCCATACACACTACCTCAAACGCACTACTGTCATCGACCCTCCGTGTTACCCCCTCATGAAATTCAATCAAGATAGTCAGACACGCCCTTCTCTTAACAAATCCATGCTGACTGCCTTTGATTAATTCATGTCTTTCTAACTGATGATTTATCCTGTCCCTCAGAATGTTTTCCAATAATTTTCCCACCACTGAGATTTGGCTGACTGGCCTATAATTATACGGTATAGCCCTTTCTCCCTCTTTAAACAAAGATACTGCGTTAGCAGTCCTCCAGTCCTCCGGCACCATACCTGTAGCCAAAATGATGGTCTGAGCCTCTGCTATTTCGTAAGAACATAAGAACATAAGAAATAGGAGCAGATGTAGTCCATTTGGCCCCTCGAGTCTGTTCCATAATTCAATAATATCATGGCTGATATGATCATGGACTCAGCTCCACTTCCCTGCCCGCCTTAAATAAATTCAATGACCCAGCCTCTGCAGCTCTCTGGGGAAGAGAATTCCATAGATTTACAACTATTTTAGTTTGGAACATTAAACAAGTAACTCTGATTAAAGGGGGGGATCACACTCCAAAACCTTTTAAAGTGTCCCCTTGATTTCTTTTTTGGGAGGGCACCAAAAACACAAATGATACAAGTGTCCCCTGACTAAAAGACGGAGAGAGGGGAGGGGGGCGGCACTAAAACCGATAAACATAGACAGATTAAATTTTAAACATTAACGGTCAAATTAAAATTTGGATGCCGGAGGTGATGATGCATTCCAGTGCCTCCGGTGCCCACCTCTCGCAGAAGGCCGCGATCGTACCAGTGGACACCGTGCACTCCATCTCTGGGGACACCCTGGCTTGGATGTAACCGCGGAAGAGAGGCAGGCAGTCGAGCTGAAGGACCGCTCCATAGATTTACAACCCTCTGAGAGTAGAAATGTCTCCTCATCTCAGTTTTAAATGGGCGGCCCCTTATTCTAAATCTCTGTCCCCTAGTTTTAATTTCCCCCAGGAGTGGGAAATATCCTCTCTGCATCAAAATTGTAGAGCCACCTCATTATCTTATTCGTTTCAATAAGATCACCTCTCATTCTGCTAAACTCAAATATGTATAGGGTCAACCTCCTCAACCTATCCTCAGAAGTCAACCCCCTCATCTCCTGAATCAATCCAATGAACCTTCTCTGAAGAGCCTCCAATTCAAATGTATCCTTCCTTAAATACAGAGATCAAAACTGTACGCAGTACTCCAGGTGTGGCCTCACCAATACCGTGTACATTTGTAGCAGGGCTTCACTGCTTTTATGCTATACACACCCCACCTCCCACCCTTGCAATAAATGTCAACCATCCATTTTGCCTTCCTGATTACTTGTTCCACCTGCATACTAACCTGTGTGTGTTTCATGCACAAAGACCCCCAGGTCTCTGTACTGAAGCACTTTGCAAATTTTCTCCTTTAATTTATAATTTAGTTTCCTATAGTTTCGACCAAAGTGGATAAACTCACACTTTCCCGCATTATATTCCGCGTGTTAAATTTTTGCTCACTCAATTAGCTTGTCCATATCCCTTTGCAGATACTCTGTTTTATGTTAATTAGTCAATTCCGACATGAAGTTAAAAAGGCGGTGTATTGGAAACACGTTGGGGTCAAATTTGATTTAGAACAGAAGTTAACCTAAATCATTCAAAGTGTAATATTGCATTTGGTGCATAATAATAAACAATATCTTGTTATAAATGATGGCTCATTAGTTCTCCAGTGTCAGAGTAACAATTGTTTGATCGCCACATTTATTTCAGGTAAGAAAGTAACGCAGGTTTTTACTCAGAATCAACCCACATAATAACGCAGAGATAAATGCAGCGAGCGATACAGGCAGCATCCGTACATATGGTGGAATAGACAAGAGGGATGGATGCATTATAAACGGCCCCAGACTCCAACGGGCAGTGACAGGTATCTGACAGATATAAGTGAGTGGAGGTGCTACCTTGCCGGCTTAGTTTATCAAAGCATCTGTTCAGTAAATAGATCCTGCGTTCGACTCCAAGTGGGACCTTATTTTTGTCTTTCAGGATTGAGTTTCTTCTCGTGTGAAAGGGCCCACAATCCTTTGAAATATAACCACGGTTGCACAATTCCAATTCTGGATTAAGGCTCCAGTTGCTGCGGGGCTCGGGTCGAATTCCACCGCTGTAATAATTTCGGGCGGTGCTGATATTGGCTTCCACCAAAATCTATCTTTTCTAACCAGTGACGTATGCTCCTATACTGTGGTCAAATCAGAGCTGCAGCAGCGAAGTGTGGCGCCGTGATCGTTTAGTGGTTTGTAATTAGCGTTGTGGCTGCAGAAACATTGGTTCAAGTCCGAGTCATTACACAGATGGATTCATCGCTTCTGTCTTCAGTGGCATCTGCTGATAGAGCACGGGAGAACATTTACCTTTACTACGTGAAACTAATATTGTTTTGCTGGGCTGAAAACCGATTTACCCCTTCAAAGCCCCGCGTTCACACAGATTAATATAGCGGTCAATTTAGTCTGGAACTGTGGTGTGTGTTTATTTCCTGACATGAATGAAGATGCAGTGTGGGGCTGGCAGAAAGGCCAAGGACTAATTCTCGCTGTGAGTCCCAGTAATAGAGCCGGACTGGATGGTCATGGGCAGGACGTGGAAAAGATTCCCGTCTGGGTCACGTTGATTGCTCTGCTCACAAGCCTAACGTTACAACTGCTGAAAGGCAGTGTGACATTTTAAACTCCAATGTTGTAACAAGGGGGAGGCAGATATTTAAAACGATTACAGACGGTCTCTGAGGAGCGGAATGATTGGATGGATGCGGGATCTGGCGTGGACTGTACCATGTAGAGAAGGAAGAGTCCGAGTGCTATCGCTTGTCTGTGCTCAGTTAGTTTCCCTCAGCTCCGGCTGGGCGGGTACACTGAACTTGATCCCAGTGCTGCGGTATGGAGATGCGAAGATCAGAAAGACTTCCTGCTCCTGGGAGTTTCCTGGTGATCTGGGGGACGGTGCTGCCGGAAGAACTCCTCTCTTCAAATGTTGGAGTCGCTTCATCAATACATTCCCTATATAAATGTTTAAAATTTGGCGCAAAGCAAAAACCTAGAAAATCAGGTGAGGCCGGAATCGGCCGTGTCAGGAATGTCCCTTTGGGTAAAAATATCCCTCAAATAATCAGTGTGCAGGCTCACATAGGAAACAAATCATCAGTCCGAGAAGAATTAGAGGCTCCTGGTTCCTTGGAACTCTATCCCAGCACAAGCCCGTCCCTTCAGGGGAGAAGAACATTGGAGGGAGGAAGGAATGACCTGAGGATAGAGAATGTTCAGTGATAACAAGGGTCGATCTTTGTCGCTGGAATCTCTGCACTAAACTGAAAGGAATGTGACCAGATACAGACCCGGTCCGGGAACTCCACCTCCTTCCAGGCTCTGAGCTCCGGGAATCTCTGCACTAATTGGAGGGAAGATGACCCGATACAGACCCGGTCCGGGAGACCCGCTTCCTCCCAGTCTCTGAGCTCCGGGAATCTCTGCACTAATGGCATTTTACAAGGTGCCACAGAAAAGGTTACTGCATAAGATAAAACTTCACGGGGTTGGAGATTATATATTAGCATGGGTAGAGGGTTGGCTAACAAACAGAAAACAGAGAGGCGGGATCAGTGGTGCATTGTCGGGTTGGAAATCAGTAACTACTGGGGTGCCGCAGGGATCAGTACTGGGACCCGAATTAATTAAATTGTATTTTAACGACTTGGAAGAAAGGACTGAGTGTAACGTAGCCCAGTTTGCTGCCGATAAAAGATGGGAGGAAAAGCAATGTGTGAGGATGACACACAAAATCTGGAAAAGGACGTAGAAAGGCTAAGTGAGTGTGCAAAAATTTGGCAGATTGAGTATAATGTTGGAAAGTGTGAGGTCATGCAGGTTGGCAGAAAAAAATCAAAGAGCAGTTTAGTATTTAAATGGTGTGAGATTGCAAAGTGCCGTAGTACAGCTGGACCTGGGGTTACTTGTGCATGAAACACAAAAGGTTAGTATGCAGGTACAGCAAGTGATCAGGAATGCCAATGGAATATTGGCCTTTATCGCAAAGGTGACGGAATATAAAAGCAGTGAAGTCTTGCTACAGATGTACAGGGTATTGGTGAGGCCACACCTGGAATACTGTGTGCAGTTTGGGTTTCCATATTTAGGTAAGGATATACTTACTTTGGAGGTAGTTCAGAGAAGGTTCACAAGGTTGATTCCGGAGATGAGGGGGATGTCTTATGAGGATTGTTTGAGTAGGTTGGGCCTCTACTCATTGGAATTCAGAAGAATGAGAGTTGATCTTATCGATATGCATAAGGTTATGAGCGGGCTTGACAAGGTGGATGCAGAGAGGATGTTTCCACTGATAGTGGAGACTAGAACTAGAGGGCAAAATCTTAGAATAAGAGGCCGCCGATTTAAAACTGAGATGAGGAGAAATTTCTGCTCTCAGAGCGTTTGGTTCTGTATAGAGCTCTGGAAGCTGGGACATTGAATAAATTTTAAACAGAAATAAGCAGTTTCTTAAACGATAAGGGAATAAGAGGCTATGGGGAGCGGGCAGGGAGGTGGACCTGGCTCCGTGATTGGATCACCCATGATAGTATTGAATGGCGGAGCAGGCTCGATGAGCCTTATGGCCTACTGCTGCTCCTATTTCTTATGTTCTTATGTTGTTTTGTTCTTAATGGGAAGGGAAGGTCACCCGATAGAGACCCAGCCCGAGAGCTCCGCCTCCTCCCAGTCTCTGAGCTCCGCGCAGCTCTGCACTACTGCAACAACAACGTATATTTGTATAGCACCTAAACCATAACAAACGTCCCCAGGTGCTTCGCGAGAGTTTTATCAGAAAAAAAAATACATTTGACACAGAGCCAATTAAGAAGAAATTATGGCAGATGAACAAAAGCTTGTTCAAACAGGTAGATTTATAGAACGTCTTAGAACATAAGAACATAAGAAATAGGAGCAGGCGTCGGCCATACGGCCCCTCGAGCCTGCTCCACTACTTAAAACGATCCTGGCTGATCCGATCATGGACTTAGGTCCACTTCACTGCCCGCTTCCCACAACTCTTTATTCACATCGATTAAGCAACTGCCTATCTCTGTCTTCAATTTATACAAGTACACAGCTTCCACAGCTCTGTGAGGCGGCGAATTCCACGGATTTACAATCCTGTGAGAGAAGAAATTCCTCCTCCTCTCAGTTTTAAATGGGCGGCATCTTATTGTAAGCTTATGCCCCTTAGTTCTCGTCTCTCCTATCAGTGCAAACATCTTCTCCCAAATCACCTTTTCAAGCACACTCATAATCTTACATGATTCTATAAATTCACCCCTCATTCTTCTGAATTCCAATGAGTAGATGCCGAATCTACTCAACCATTCCTCGTATTTCAATCTCCTCATCTCTCGAATCAACCCAGTGAACCTTGTCTGAATTGCTTCCAAAGCAAGTATATCCTTTCGTAAATATGGAAATCAAAACTGCAGGCAGTATTCCAGCTGTGGCCTCTCCAATACCCCGTATAACTGTAGCAAGGCGTCCCTGATTTTTTACTCCAACCCCATTGAAATAAAGGCCAAGATTCCATTGGCCTTCCTGATCACATGCTCTACCTGCATACTATCCTTTTTTGTTTCATGCACCCGAACTCCGAGGTCCCGCTGCACTGCAGCACTAGACCATCTTTTATCATTTAAATAATAAATGCTCTTCGATTTTTTTCTGCCAAAGTGCACGACCGCATACGTTCCAACATTATACACCCTCTGTCAAATTTTTGCCCACTCACTTAGCCTGTTGCCGTTTTTGTTGTGTCATCCTCACACATTACCTTTCCTCCCATGTTGGTATCATCAGTAAACTTGGCTACGTTACACTCAGTCCCTTCATCCAAATCGTTAATATAGATTGTAAATAGTTGGGGTCCCAGCACTGATCCCCGTGGCATCCCACGAGTTACTGGTTGCCTACCAGAGAATGAACCATTTGTCCCGACTCTCCATTTTCTGATAGTTATCCATGTAATATGTTACCCCCAGCCCCGTGAACATTTATTTTCTGCAGTAACCTTTTATGTGGCACCTTGTCAAATGCCTTCTGGAAGTCCAAATACACCACATCCACTTTATCCACCCTGTTCGTTACATCCTCAAAGAATTCCAGCAAATTTGTCAAACATGAATTCCCCTTCATAAATCCATGCTAACTCTGCCTGACTGAATTATGCTTTTCTAAATGTCCTGCTACTTCTTCTTTAATAATGGACTCCAACATTTTCCCAACCACAGATGTTAAGCTTACTGGTCTATCGTTTCCTGCTTTCTGTCTGCCTAATTTTTCAAATAGGAAAGTTACTTTTGCGTTTTTTCAATCTGCTCGGCAGTGAAGTAGAGAGGTGGAGAGGTTTAGAGAGGGAGTTGCAGAGCTTGGAGCCTAGGCAACAAAAGACGTGGCCACCGATGGCTGAACGATTATTATCAGGTATGTATAAGAGGGCAGAACTAGAGGAGTGCAGACATCACTAGGTTTGTGAGGTTAAAGGAGCTTATTGAGATAGGGAGGGGCGAGACAGTGGCGGGATTTGTAAACAAGGATGAGAGTTTTAAAATCGGGGCATTACATAAACAGCAGCCGGTGCAGGTCAGCTAGCACAGGGGTGATGGGTGAGCGGGACATGTTGTGAGTTCGGATACGAGCTGCCGCATTTTGGATGATGTCAAGTTTACTAATGGAAAGAAGTTGATCTGAGACAGACCCGGTCAAGGAGCTCTGCCTCATCCCAATCTCTGAATTGCAGGCTCTTGGCAGAAGGTGCTCCTACACTTCAGGTAAACTCCACAGAAACGCTGGTTACCTGCGAAAGATAACAGGGTTATTCTGAAACAGGAAGACCAGAATAACCCATAATCCACTGACCATAGAGGTAGTGAGAGACAGTGTGAGACTAACAGACACAGAAAGAGAAAGAGACCTAGATAGACAGAAACCAACCGGAAATAACTGCAAACCAATAATCTCGGGTTCAACAGCCGAAAGACGGATTTCAAATGGTTCAATTAAGAGAAAAGATCACGTAAACTTAGATTGTATTTATTTTATTATAGAGTGGTGGTCTTTTTGCAATATTTCCAATGTTAAATAATGCGAAAGATAGATAAATATAATAATTTCACTGATTTGTAATACAGAAAAAAGGGGAACAATTTTGCAATTCAAGCCCAGACATTCACAAGTAAAATCGTGGAAGACATTTTCACAAAAAGGCAGTAGAGAACTTGAACTAACTGTGCAAAATTGTAGTCGCAGCTGGGACCGAATTGACATTGTCAAGACTGAGGTCGATAGATTTGTTAGGTAACGGTATCATGATTTATGCATCGAAGGCGGATTAAGAGACGAGCAAGGCAACCTTTAACGTGTGAAGCAATCTGGATCACTGGACCCTAAGGTTGCTGGTTCCTCACATACTGAGCCTTACATTCACACACTCTTCAGCTGGGTCTGGATCACTGGACCCTGTGGCTGGTTCCTCACAAAATGAGCCATACATTCACACACACTTCAGCTGGGTCTGGATCACTGGACCTTAGGCTGGTCCCTCACACACTGACCCTCACACTTACACACACTTCAGCTGGGTCTGGATCATTGGACCCTGAGGCTGCTGGTCCCTCACACACTGAGCCTCACACTCACACACACTTCAGCTGGGTCTGGATCACTGGACACTCAGAATGCTGGTCCCTCACACATTGAGCCTCACATATACACACTTCAGCTGGGTCTGGATCACTGGACCCTGAGGTTGCTGCTTCCTCACATAATGAACCCTAACATTCACGCATTCTTCAGCTGGATCTGGATCACAAGGACCCTGATACCGCATATGCAGCGAGTGAGTTAGGACAATTTGCAGGGTTTTCCTTGAGAAAGTGAGCCTCAGTATCTTTTCGCTGAAGGAGAGCTCGATGACAACGACACTATTTGACTGCTCACATGGTTGGGATCAAATTGCTGACACGGTGCCCCAGTGGTCACAGATATCTGACAGCAGGCAATGGGCACCTGGATCATTTCATCCTGAGGATAGGATGCAGCTGTGCGCACACCGTGCTACTGGTTCCCATTTCCTGTGGTGTTGTTACTCTGCAAATCCCGTTGTGCATAGACAGGGGGAAAGGGGACTCGCTGGTGGAAACACCATCATTCACAGATACTGCGACAATGGACTCATGACCGGAATCACCATCGCTTCAGTTCCAATAAATTCCACAGATCAGCAAGTGATGGAGAAGCTGTTGGTGAACTAGAGAAAGTAAAATTTGAAAGACAATACATGCTGATTGTTATAATGATCTGTTTATTATTCTCCAGTCTGTCCACACACAAAAACCAACACTGTTATCATTTACTTCGTGATGTTCTTTAGCTATTAATTTGAGACAGGATTATTCTCCTTTCACACTCCCCTGGTGTAACCCCCGTGTTCTGGTGCACATCCAGCAATAAACATTCCATGCTCACAACAGCCTAAACCTCAATGCTGGGACTTATATATATTTGTGTCCAGGAGCATGGTTTAATCCAATTAAACTCCTACTGTTATTATAAGCTACCATCTACATAAAGCACTTCTACCTTGTTCAAAGATACATACGTAGGAAAACGCAGGCCTTGTCAGATATTGCCCAGCGTTATGTCTGGATAAGCCTGGGACTGAGATGGAGCCTGTTGGGGTTCAGGTAAAAGATAACTCAGGATACGATATGTGATGTAATGCAGATCTAATGTTGGGAATTGCTCTGAAATTTTCTTTGCTAAACTAATTTATATATTATTCTCAGAGGATATCTCAACCCATTTTTCAGCTCATCTCTGAATTTAGTCTCGGTTACTGCATAGATACATGTGTTTGTGCAGCAGCTCAAAAGCAGGAGCATGTAGCTGGTATAGTCTGCAATAGGCATCGGGTCATTGTAACCTGTAAAATGATAGCGGTTTGTAATTCGCATTAATAAGAAAAATATCACATACGCCATCCAGAGCAATATGAAGTTGCCGGATATAGCGAAGAGTAAGATGATGGATTTCCTTCGGTTCTCCATCTCAGGATCATTGTCATTAACATCATGCATGTTGCCCCTCAGCCTCCTGCGGGCTCTACTCGCCGCCAAAATGTATCCTACACTCAGAGCATTCAGCAGCAGTATCAAGAATATTGGGAGCAGTGGGGTAAAACAGCGGTAAATCCAGCTAAATGCTACCCAAGCCGTTACAGTGTAATAATCTGGTTTTGCACCACAGCACCAGGGTACATTGTCGATTGTATAGTAGGATTCATATGTAAAGAACCAGGGAATATTTTTTAAAGAGAACAGCAGACACACAGTTCCTATAACCAGAGCTGCAGTTTTCTCGGTGCAATATTTAGTCCTCAGCTTCTGGCAACAAATGGTAACAAAACGATCGAAAGTGAAAGCGACGGTTAACCAGACAGAAATATCCGTGACTGCACGAAAGAGGACAGCGTGGAAAGAACACACAGGTGTGATGAACAGAAAGGTAGTCGGGAAATAATAATCATTAATCCGAGCCAGTATCACATCAATGATAATGACCAGTAGATCTGCCGCTGCCATGGACACGAGGAAGCGAGTGATACATCCGGAGAGACCACACTTTCCCCGGGACAGGACCACAATCGTCACCACGTTAGCTGTCAAAATGAAACACACAGAAATAGGGTATTAGCTGTCATGTTACAGCAAGGATTTGGTGTGAAATGTACTTTATTGCAGGATCTGGGTACTAGAACTGAACACTTTACTACTGCTAGAATTGTCTAGCAGAACATTATTTTAACATACAATTGCAATATTAAGTATCTGTGAGTGTGTGGTAAATACGCAAAATTAAATAACATCCACAAAGAGCAAAGCATGTACAAATAGACTCTGCGAATGTCCTCGGAGCTGTTCGCCTTCCGCCACTGCAACTTCGTAGAAAGTGTGGTAGAAATCCACTGGAGCTCCGAGTAAATTATTGGCCATTTAAATGTATGAATAAATAAACAGTTTGAGAATGAGTTAAGGATAATGGCTAAAAGTAGCAGTTCAATGACGGAAGAATAAATGAAGAGGAAACTAATTGAAAATAAGTAATGAATAGTCAATACTAAATCGGGAGATACATGATGGGTGGGGAGTGGTGAGAATGAAGGCCGACTGAAATACAGTGAATGCCAAAGGGAACAATTGAGGGTGAGACAAACTGCAGGATTTGGTAGCGTGGACAGTAAAGGGGAGCGGATACAAGGCGTGGGTACGAATTGGCTCAGAGTTCTCATGTTGTATTCGCAATCTGGAGGCTATGAGTAAAGACCGTTGAACAAACTACTGTCAAACACCATGATAATAGGGGAGTTGGTATGTTTGAACTCAACCAAGTTGCAGCAGTTACGTTTATAATCCACCAGATGAACATTTAATCTGATCAACTGAATTTTCTTCGCTGGAAGTCTCAGGTCTTCATATTGGCGCCTTGAACTGTGCAACCCCCATCTGCACAAACTCCAACAATAACCACAAGGGGGAGACGTTGAGATGTGATCATGAACAAGCAACCTTACCTTGCACCTTCATCTGTGATCCTGAGAAAAATATACCTTCCAAAGTACACAATGGCACAAGGGGCATAATCTTCACCTCACTTTTGACGCCTCTAATAATGCAGGAAACCTCAGAGGAGTTCCTGGTGGCGATCTCGAGACCGCAGCAAAGATAGAGTGCAAGTGACAATAGAGGCTGCGGTCCAGCTCAATAGATACCTACCGAGATTCAGCTTCAGGAAGGCTGAGTTGTAAGGTCTTAGCTCTGAATTGGCAGAATCAACCTTTAATATTAATCCGGCACATAGCAATATGGAGAACCTGTCTCTCTGGTGAGAAAAACTGGCCCAAGGGATGTGGGACATTATAGGTACATGAGCTTTCAGCACAATGTATCAACAATGTAAGATGCTCAGAAGTGTTTGATTCGGATCCATTTGATGTGTAGGCTATGAGTGTGCCATATAGCAATTCTTTCAACTTGATATACGTAAAGAGCTTCATGTGTTCATTTGTAAAGAAAAAGAGATAGACAGAGAGTGAGAGAGAGACTACATATGAAAAATAAATATCTGCACTGCAAAGACTTCGTGAGTAAGATAAGGCGGCTGGTGTAGAAATAATTAACTGCATTCCTGTTAAACTGTGTTTAGACAATACAGTCTTAGCTGGAAACTATTCACATGAGCATATAAGATTAATATAGTAAAGTATGAGTGTGTGGTGTGGGGTGGGGGGGGGGTAGCTTGTGGTTACCATGGATACAGAAGCATAGTGAAAATCTACGTAGAAAGAAGGATGAAGTAACTCTGAATCAAATACAAGAGGTGGGCCATTCTGTGCTTTTTACAAAATGAAGGTGGGCCTTCTGCTTGAACTACTGCAGTCCGTGTGGCGATGGTGCTCCACAGGGCTGTTAGCTGGTGAGTTGCATGATACAATGGCGAAGGTATAAGGAGATAATATTTCCGAATGGACCTTGAAGTGGTCAAATCTGTCAGTAATTTATGCATCTGAACTATAAAGCCTCATAAACGTTTCTAAAATCATTTCCCGTATTCAGTATTTGTCAAACCACTTAATTCATTCAACAATTGGAACATTATTACAACAACAAAATAATTTGTACTTCTATAGCGCCTTTAACGTTGGAAAACGTCCCGAGGTGCTTCACAGGAGTAGTATAAGAAAAAACAAATATATTTGGCACCGAGTCACATGAGAACAAATTACGGCAGATGACCAACAGCTTGGTGAGAGGTAGGTTTTAAGCACGTTCTTCAAGGAAGAAAGAGAGGTAGAGAGGCGGTAAGGATTTACAGAGGCTGTTCCAGAGCTTAGGACCCGGGCAGCTGAAGGCACGGCCACACATGGTTAAGTAGTTATATTCAGGGAAGCACAAGAGGATAGAATTTGAGGAGTGCAGACATCTTGGGTTGTTGCGATGCTAAAGCAGATTACAGAGGTCGGGAGGGACGAGGCCATGGAGGGATTTGTACACAAGAATGAGAATTTTGAAATCGAGGTATTGTTGAACCGGGATCAATGTAGGTCAGCGAGCACAGTGGTGATGGGTGAGCGGGACTTGGTGTGAGATTGGATATGCCATGGCGAGTATTGAATGAACTCAAGTTTACGTAGGGTAGAATGTAGGAGGTCAGTCAAGAGTGTGTTGGAGTTGTACAAACTAGAGGTAACAAAGGCATGGATGAGGGTTTCAGCAGCAGAGGAGCTGAGGCAGGGCAGAGACGGGCAGTGTTATGGAGGTGGAAATAGATGGATTTAGTTATGCCGCAGATAAGTGGCCAGAAGATTATTTCACATGCAAATAGTATACCAAGATTGCGAACTGTCTGCTTCAGACACAGACAGAAGCACGGGAGAGGGATCGAGTCGATGGTTAGGGAACACAGTTTGTGGCGGGACCCAAAGAAAATGTCGTTGGTCTTCCCAATATTTAATTGGAGAAAATTTCTGCTCATTCAGTACTGGATGTCGGACAAGCAGTCTGACCATTTACAGACCTTGGAGGGATCGAGAGAAGTGGTGGTGAGGTAGAGCTTGATATCATCAGCGTACATTTGGAAACTGACGCTGTGTTTTCGAATGATGTCACCAAGAGGCATCATATAGTGGAGAAACAGGAGAGAGCCAAGGATAGATTCTTGGGGAGTACGATATGCAAAGATTTTGTCATGGGAATAGAAGCGAATGCAAGTGATTTTCTGGCTACGATTAGGGAGACACGGATGGAACAAGGCGAGTGCAGTTCCACCCAGCTGCACGGTGGTGGTGAGGCATTGGAGGAACATGGAATACTCAACCATATCAAAGGTTGTGGACAGGTCGAGAATGATGAGGAGGGATAGTTTACCTTTGTCAATGTCACAAACGATGTCTTTTGTGACTTTGATGAGAACAGTTTCGGTAGCGTGGCACAAGGGAAACGAGACTGAAGGGAATCAAACATGGAGTTCTGGGAGGCGACAACATGTTCAAGGACTGTGGAGTGGAAATTGAGGTTGGAGAGGGGGCGGGAGCATGCAAGCCCAGTGGGGTGAAGGGTTGTTTTTTGAGGAGAGGGGTGATGACGGTGGATTTGGAGGAGAGGAGAGGTCTTGAGCTGAGAGCACCGTTAACTATGTCAGCTAACACGGGAGCCAGAAAAGGAAGTTGGGTCGTCAGCAGCTTAGTGGGAATAGGGTCAAATAAGCAGGAAGTCAGTCTCATGGATAAGATGAGCATGGAGAGGCCAAGAGGAGCGGATCAGGGATAAACTAGAGAGAGATGCGAGTTCATGGCTAGGGCAGGGTGGATACTTAGGGGAAGTTTGACCCGTTTGGCTAGAGGGAGGAAGCGAAGTGGCAGAAGCAGCTGATTGGATGGTCTGAATCTTTGAGACAAATAATTCCACGAGCTACTCACACTTGTTGTTTGAGGTGAGTGTGATGGAGACAGGGGAGAGGGGTTTAATAAGATGGTTAACAGTCGAGAATAGTAGCCGGTGGTTATGTTTGCGTTCTAGAATTATGCTGGAATAGTGAGCAGTTTTGGCAGGCATGAGTAGAGCCTGATAATATTTTATATGGTCGAGGCAAATCTGGTGCTGAATGGTTAAACCAGTTGTCCGCTACATCCGCCCAAATCTGCGGCCTTGGACTTAAATGAGGGAGAATGAGGGCCATAGCAGAGGAAAGGCCAGGGTGAGAGAGATTAATTATGTTAATAGGAACTAGGGCATCAAAGGTGGTGGTGAGGTGATATTTGGGGGGAGTGGTGGCTGCAGAAATGTCATTGTCAATTAATTCATTATCACCTCGGTTTGAACAGAGTCACAGTTTAAATAGTGGTGATTCCTGATTAACAAAGGACCTAGTAACAAATGGATTTGACAATTATTCTTGTTTCTATTTGCAGCTGCTATGTAATGACAGGACAAAAAGGAAACAAATTCCTTCTCTCACAGAATCCAAACACCAGTGTTGCCAGTTACAAATCAAAATATCATTACTACTGAGTCTTAATGTTTGTACTTTCCAAGCTCTCCATCCCTCCTCTCTCCGTTTCCACTGCCTGTGCAATGTCCCAAATATAATCATTGCATTTGTGTAAAACTGACTGCAAATATTTTAAAATGAAATTTGCGGTCACAGACCATAGCTGTGCTTGGTGCACGAAGTCAGCTCTAAATAAATACATCACCAGTGTGGTTTCAGTAATTGCTTGAAAACAACCGTACTTGTCAGAAATGGCGTGCAATAAAACATTTGTATGTTACAGTCTAGCAATATTAATATGTGCCTTCACTGTTTGTCAGAAGATGGTTTCTACAACTTCGTAACATACCTTGTAATGTAACGAAATGTATACATATATGCAAACAGCAAGGTCCACAAACTGAAACCTGGTTGGTAAAGTTGGCGAAGGTTTGCTTTATTCAAAGAAACTGCCTTAGGAAAGTCAGTGCATACGAACGTCAGCTTGGATTTTCGACAGGGTATCAAACCCACAAACTTCTGATTCAGATGGGAGTCCCAGCTGTTACAGTTAAAGGCGAGGTAGATAAGTTAACCAGAGTACGCAAAGAGGAGAACATTAACTAGGGATTCCTGACGATGCTAACTGAAACAATTCCACACTCTAACGACATCCCACTTTGTGAATACTGCACTCATTCTCACTTAGAACCGCATTGCTCTGAGGCATTCAATGTAGAACAATGTTAGATTTTGAGTTGGAGATTCAAAAACATTGTAATATCAAACAACATCACGAAAGTTTGGAGTTAATGGAGGACAGATATTCTCGGAATTTCTGATAGTGACCCAAATCAGACAAATAATCACCTCAGAATCGACAGAGCAATGACTAGGCCCTCCAGGTAATACAGCGAGACACGGATTTATGCAATTGGTAACTTGTTAAAATGAGTGCTGGAAACTCTATGGGCTGCAAGAATATCATTGGACATTTTTTTCCTGCAGAAAATTCAGATACACTGAATATTGCCCTGCGATTAATGAAACTCTCATTGCAGAAATGATGACCCTAGGTGCTTGCCGCACAGGAATGGAGGAGTAGATCATTCTACCCCACAAGCCTTTTCAACCAATTCAGTAGACCATGGCTGATCGGAACCCCAACTCCAATTACCGTCTTGGTTTCATACCTCTTGATACCCTGACCTTTAGAAATCTATCGATCAGAGTCCATAAAATTACAATTACGGGTGGGTGAAGACGAGTCTGAGAACAGGCTGGTCACCAGTCACCGGTCTAAAGGGGCAAAGTTCGTTAAAAAGACAAGCCTTAAGGCCGTGTGCCTCAATGCGAGAAGCATTCAGAATAAGGTGGATGAATTAACTGCGCAGATAGCAGTTAACGGGTATGATCTAATTGGCATCACGAGACATGGCTCCAGGGTGACCAAGACTGGGAACTCAAAATCCAGGGGTATTCAACATTTAGGAAGGATAGACGGAAAGGAAAAGGTGGCATTGCTGGTTAAAGAGGAAATTAATGCAATAGTAAGGGGGGACCTTTGCTTGGATGATGTGGAATCGGTATGGGTCGAACTACGGAATACCAAAGGGCAGCAAACGCTAGTGGGAATTGTGTATAGACCACCAAACAGTAGTAGTGAGGTTGGGGACAGCATCAAACAATAAATTAGGGATGCGTGCAATAAAGGTACAGCAGTTTTCATGGGCGACTTTAATCTACATATTGATTGGGCTAACCAAACTGGTAGAAATACAGTGGAGGAAGATTTTCTGGAATTTATTAGGGATGGCTTTCTAGACCAATATGTCGAGGAACCAACTAGAGGGCTGGCCATCCTGGACTGGGTGATGTGTAATGAGAAAGGACTAATTAGCAATCTTGTTGTGCAAGGCCCCTTAGGAAGAGTGACCAAAATATGGTAGATTTCTTTATTAAGATGGAGAGTGGCACAGTTAATTCAGATACTAGGGTCCTGAATTTACGGAAAGGTAACTTCGATGGTATGAGACGTGAATTGGCTAGAATAGACTGGTGAGTGATACTTAAAGGGTTGACGGTCGATAGGCAATGGAAAACATTTAAAGATCACATGGATGAACTTCAACAATTGCACATCGCTGTCTGGAGTATAATTAAAACGGGGAAGGTGGCTCAACCGTGGCTAACAAGGGAAATTAAGGATAGTGTTAAATCCAAGGAAGAGGCATATACATTGGCCAGAAAAAGCAGCAAACCTGAGGGCTGGGAGAATATTATAATACAGCAGAGGAGAACAATAGATTTAATTAGGAGGGGGAAAATAGAGTATGAGAGGAAGCTTGCTGGGAACATAAAAACTGACTGCAAAAGCTTCTATAGATATGTGAAGAGAAAAAGATTAGTGAAAACAAACGTAGGTCCCTTGCAGTCAGATTCAGGTGAATTTATAATGGGGAACAAAGCAATGGCAGACCAATTAAACAAATACTTTGGTTCTGTTTTCATGAAGGAAGACACAAATAACCTTCGGGAAATACTACGGGACCGAGGGTCTAGTGAGATGGTTGAACAGAAGGAAATCCTTATTAGGTTGAAAATTGTGTTAGGGAAATTTACGTGATTCAAGGCCGATAAATCCCCGCGGCCTGATAGTCGGCATCCCAGAGTACTTAAGGAAGTAGCCCTAGAAATAGGGGATGCATTGGGGATCATTTTCCAACAGCCCATCGAATTTGGATCGGTTCCTTACTAATGTAACAACACTTTGCAAGAAAGTAGCGAGAGAGAAAACGGCTAATTATAGATGGGTTAGTCTGACATCAGTAGTGGGGAAAATATTTGAATCAATTATTAAAGATGAAATAGCAGCACATTTGGAAAGCAGTGACGGGATCGGTCCAAGTCAGCAAGGATTTATGAAAGGGAAATCCTGCTTGATAAATCTTCTACAATTTTTGAGGATGTAACTGGTAGTGTGGACAAGGGAGAGCCAGCGGGTGTGGAGTATTTGGACTTTCAAAAGGCTTTTGACAAGGTCCCACACCAGAGATTAGTGTGCAAAATTAAAGCACATAGTATTGGGGGTAATGTACTGACGTGGATAGAGAACTGGTCGGCAGACATGAAGCAGAGAGTCGGGATAAACGGGTCCTTTTCAGAATGGCATGCAGTGACTAGTGGAGTGCCGCAGGGCTCAGTGCTGGGACCCCAGCTGTGTATAATGTACTTTAATGAATTGGATGGAGAAATTGAGTGTAATATCTCCAAGTTTGCAGACGAGACTAAGCTGGGTGACGGTGTGAGCTGTGAGAAGGACACTAAAAGGCTGCAGGGTGACTTCGACACGTTCGGTGAGTGGACAAATGAGTGGCAGATGCAGTATAATGTGGATAGATGTGAGATTATCTACTTTAGTTGCAAAAACATGAACACAGAATATTATCTGAATGGTGGCAGATTAGGAGGTGCAACGAGACCTGGGTGTCATGGTACATCAGTCATTGAAAGTTGTCATGCAGGTACAGCAGATATGTTGGCCTTCATAGCTAGAGGATTTGAGTATAGGAGCAGGGAGGTCTTACTGCAGTTGTACAGGGCCTTAGTGAAGCCTCACCTGAAATATTGTGTTCCATTTTGGTCTCTTAATCTGAGGAAGGACGTTCATGTTATTGAGGGAGTGCAGCGAAGGTTCACCAGACTGATTCCCGGGATGGCAGGGCTGCCATATGAGGAGAGACTGGATCGATTGGGCCTGTATTCACTGGTGTTTAGAAGGATGAGAAGGGATCTCATAGAAACATGTATAATTCTGACGGGACTGGACAGATTAGATGTAGGAAGAATGTTCCCGATGTTGGGGAAGTCCAGAACCAGGGGACATAGTCTAAGGATAAGGGTAAGCATATTAGGACTGAGATGAGGACAAACGTTTTCACTCAGTGAGTTGTTAACCTGTGGAATTCCCGACCGCAGAGAGTTGCTGATGCCAGTTCATTGGATATATTCTAGATGGTGCTAGATATGGCTCTTATGGCTAATGGGATCAAGTGGTATGGAGAGAAAGCAGGAAAGGGGTACTGAGGTGAATAATTAGCCATGATCTTATTGAATGGTAATGCAGGATTGAAGGGCCGAATGGCCTACTGTTGCACTTATTGTCTATGTTTCTCTGTTTCTATGAGAGAGAGAGAGAAATTCTGTGTTCCTGCATGGAGCACAATCCTACAATCGGCATGGATTGTGATTACCAGGAATAATATCCGACAGTTTACTGGAATCAGACCGAGACCATTGGGAAGCTCTGATTAACGGGACTGAACAAATTCCGGTCCTGACTGTCTGAATTCCCAGGTATATGTTCATGATCGGCTGTCATTGTCTCTCTCCACAGCGGGAGTCAATGGGAGACAACCTGGAGCATTTTACAACACGCTGACTGTTCAGTAAAATATTATCTGTCAGATGTTACCGAGTGTTACGGGAAAGAGGAGGAGGTACGGAAAAATGCAATTAAAATAGTCCACTGAATCACACATTGCACGATTCTCAGATAAAACGGAACCAGTTTGAAAGACATGACATGGAGGAAATAATCTGCAGGTTTTATGGGGGTTAAAGAAAACTAAAAAGTCACCAACTGATGAGTCACTGAAAAAGGTTGCGTGGGAAATACAGTCACTGATTTTTAGCCTTTTAATTGAATTGAGAAGAATAGTTTAAAAATACAGTTACTGACATAAGAACAGGAATAAAATTAATTCCAACTTTATTCACAACGTTAGTAATGGAATATAATCACTTACTGGGGATTCCAATGGCTGCTAAAATCGGATAGTAAAGCATTACTGCCTGAAGAATTGGCGGTAACACGGAAAATGGATAGGCAATGTATGGAACTCTCATTCTGTCGGACAAGTGATGATGACTCTTGGCACTGCACACAGGGTTCCAACTGACTGTGAGATGAGAGTTTAAGAGAAAAACGTAATTATAATTGCGGGACATTTCCCGTGGGACCAGGAAACAGCAGGGGCATTGATATTACTTCCAGTCATTTGGCAGCGCGTCAACACCCTTCACAGTAATGTTTGTGCTGCACTAATTATATCCACACTAATAATACAAGTGTTTGAAGGGAAACCACCCAAAGGTTGGAGTGATATTTAACTAACAATGTACAGAAAGCCGGGCTCTGCGGGCATCGCTGCAGCACCTTAAACAGAAGCAGCTCCAGTTTTCCTCCTGTTCTGTGAGACGGTTAACTTCTGTCGATGCACCAACTGAATTCACCGAATTCTCAAACATGTTTCAATGTTTACACCACTCCGGTCGTTCGTCACTCATCCGTTTCAATGTGGAGTTCTGGTTGGCAATTGAATCAGAAATGTATGTCTTTCGCACGGAAGAGGTCGGGCATTGCACCAGCATCTTGAATGAACATGAATCTAAATTATAAGGCAAAACAATGTAACCATAGACACGGGCTCGAAATAAACCTCGTTTTAGTGAAATTAAGATTGCTCAACGGTTACGGATGATGTTGAAACAGTTTGTATCGCGTTACCTGAGATGAAGGGACCTGTACAGTATTAGAATAGTTGCTGACATGTATGACGCAGAATCTCTTTGGAAATCAACATCCCTAGGATTTTGAGTTCTGCAGTGGGGAATCGAAACTGTGCTTCATTCATTATATTCGAGTATTATCCATTCCAGATAGTTTCACTTTGATATTTATTGTGATATTATGGAAGTTGAGGCCTAGAAATATTGTGACAGGAGAAGGCCATTCGGTCGCTCTGTCCTCTTCCACCGTTCAATTACTCCCCAACTCAATATTTCCCACCTTTAAAAGAAAGCCTCAGATTTATACAACGCCTGTCACCAGCAACGGACGTCTCAAAGCACTTTACAGCTAATGACATAATTTTTGACGCGTAGTCACTGTTCCATGTAGGAAACATGGCTGTAAAGTTGCAAGCTCCCACAAACAGCAATGTTACAATAACAAAATAATCTCTGTTAGTAATGAATTTTATTGAGGGATAATTATAGGATCGAATACAAGAATAACTCCCCAGCTCTTCTTTAAAATGGTGCCATAGATATTATACGTCCTCCTAAGAGTGCATAACGACTCATCCGAAAGATGGCACCGCCAAAAGTGCAGCATTTCCTCTGTATTACACTGGATTTTCAGCCGAGACTTTGGTGCTGAAGTCTCTGGAGTGCGAATGTCCTGCTCCTGTCTGCACTATTTACTGCTGCACTTCTTAACTTCTCATCTGTGAAAGACTATTCCTTAATATGTTAAATCTGTATTGGATACATATTTTTTTAATCACCTTTGTATTACCCACAGAAGTATCTAATGATTACGGACAGATTGTAAACCCTTCATTTAACCTTACACACGAGTTTGATTCAATGAACAACATGCATTTTTGATATATAACGTTTCATTTCTTCATATGATCACCTTATTCTTATTAATCAAGTAAATATACAATAGTCATAAAGCCTAACATGTGAAAAGCATTGAGAAACTGTGAGAGAAAGAGCCTTTTGCCCTCATGCAATTAACCTAGTCTGAGAATCAACTAACTGTTCTTGAAACAAGAGAAGACAATTGCTTTACAATTGGGTCTTGGAATTTCGAGTCCTGGGACCAGACAACATCTGTAGAACAGAAGATAACAGGTCTGCAATTTGTGGGCTAAGGTCTTGTGACAAATCATGAGCCAGATAAGATGGAGGAACAGCCCTCCTCCTCTGTGGCAGGCCGATGTTTGGTCAGCCATCAAGATATGTCACCTTGTGGACCTGTCAATCACCCCTTATCCATCAAGATTAGGGATGGTAATGGGATGACTGGTATTTCTTTAGATGCTGAGAGGTTGTTTTGCCCTGGCTGGAGTGACTGGAACAACGTAGTATTATCTCAGGATAAGGGAAAGACCAGTTTAAACGGAGATGAGGAGGGCATTCTTCAATCAGAGGGTTGTGAATCTTTGGAATCTTCTACCACATAAGTCTGTGGATGCTGACTTTTGCAGTATATTCAAGGCTGAGATAGATACATTTTTGGACTCTAGGGGAATCAAGGAATATGGCGATCAGTGAACTGAAATTGAACAGAAAGTGAAGTGGAGGTCGACGATCAGCCATGAAATTATTGAATGGCGGAGCAGGCTTGAAGGGCTGTATAAGAACATAAGCAGGTAAGAATTAGGAGCAGGAGCAGGATTTTCGTACCCTCGAGCCTGCTCCGCCATTCAATAATATCATGGCTGATCTTTGGTCGCAACTCCAGTTGCCTGCACTCTCAACATATCCCTAGATTAACTCATTATCCAAAAATCTGCCGTTTTGAATATATTCAAGAATTGAGTATCCACAGCCCTTTGGGGTAGAGAATTCCAAAGATGAAACACCATCGGAATGAAGAAGTTTTTCCTCCTCTCTGTCCTAAATGATCGACCCCTTATTCGGGGAACCCTGACCCCTGGTTCTCGTCTCACCAGCCAGAGCAAACATTTTTCCTGCACTAGCCCTGTAAAAATGCTGTATGATTCATGTAGGTCACCTCTCATTCTTCATAACTCTAGAGAATATAGGCCTAGTCTACTTAATCTCACCACAAAAGACAGAACCCTTCTCCCCATTTTGAGAGTCAGTCTAGTGAACTTTCTATGTCTAGTATATCCTTCCTTAAATAAGGAGAACGAAACTGTACCCAATACTCGAAATGCGGTCTCACCAGGACCCTATATAATTGCAGTAAGATGTCTTTACTCCTGCTCCTATTTCTTATATTCACATGTTCTATTATCCGAATCGTGATGAGAAGGGGCTGATGCCCGTTAATGTGTTATCAATGCATTCAACCTCATAGCAGAGTGGGAGAAACTCAACAATGCGCGAATCATTGCTGATAACACCCGACGCTGTACTAGCCTTGATCCCGGACCTTGGCAATATAAAAACAGGGAATTAGAAAACAAGCTGCTGAGACGAAGGTTCAAAAGTCGAAAGGAAATAAAATTAAAGTTGAACCGACACTGAAGCTGCCAACTTCTGTGCCAAGAAAAATAAAACATTAAATTTACTGAGTGAAAGGAACCTTAAAGGATGCAAAATTTCAATTTGTGTGCAATTATGTCATAAAGGGCAGAGTTTGTATCTTTAATTTGGACGTGGAAAGTTCGAGACACCTCCACGAAGTGTTTGATCAGTAAGAAGTAATCAATTAATATAAATTGGGTTGAAAGACAAAGTATATATTAGTCTATGATTAAATAAAGAAAGGAGGAATGGAAAGTATTCTGTCCCTTTCCCACTTTCAGTGTAGTGTCTCTTTTAACAAAAGCCTGTATGAATGATTCGAAGCTTGACGTTGAGGGAAGCTCCGTTCCAAGAAGAACGTCAGCTGATAGGCCAGGGGAAATTACACCCACTGGATTACCAACAACAACTTTACAAAGTGGAATATACAACATGACGCTCAACCATCTCGTGTGTATTAGATTCGTGCACTTGCAAAGGTTCTCCGGGTCCCGCATGCCTGCAATGTCCAGTACGAGTATGTACTGGCAAACCGATCCTACATGGGACTGATTGCTAGAGTGCTATTTATTAGACGAGGGAAGCTTGCCATCCCTGTGTTTCGGGTAGAAAACATACGGTTGATACAGTCCCAGCTACTACCATAGCATGAACGAGCCCCAGCATATGTTACTGTGATTAATCATTATACTTGGGTGGTCCCAGACTTATCGGGCTGAACACATACTCAAGAAACTGGGTTAAGCCCTTATGAAGTAACCGAACAGTAGGTCCCTAGATGTGCGAAGTGCTCTCCGACCCCTCATTTGTTTCCCTCCTGCACAATCTCAGCACAAGCTGGAAGGAAATATCTATTCAACCATAGCTATTATGGAGTATTGTATGGAGGACATTCTTGCTATTGAGGGAGTGCAGCGAAGGTTCACCAGACTGATTCCTGGGATGGCGGGACTGACCTATCAAGAAAGACTGGATCAACTGGGCTTGTATTCACTGGAGTTCAGAAGAATGAGAGGGGCCCTCATAGAAACGTTTAAAATTCTGACGGGGTTAGACAGGTTAGATGCAGGAAGAATGTTCCCAATGTTGGGGAAGTCCAGAACCAGGGAACACAGTCTAAGAATAAGAGGGAAGCCATTTAGGACTGAGATGAGAAGGAATTTCTTCACCCAGAGAGTGGTGAACCTGTGGAATTCTCTACCACAGAAAGTTGTTGAGGCCAATTCACTAAATATATTCAAAAAGGAGTTAGATGAAGTCCTTACTACTAGGGGAATCAAGGGGTATGGTGAGAAAGCAGGAATGGGGTACTGAAGTTGCATGTTCAGCCATGAACTCATTGAATGGCGGTGCAGGCTAGAAGGGCCGAATGGCCTACTCCTGCACCTATTTTCTATGTTTCTATGTTTTCTAAAAGGAAGCTACTAATTCACTACTACAACATCTACCATGCTTTACAGGTCGAACACTACCTGTGCCACTCAAAGCACACAGTTTTGCTTCACACCACATCGAGGCGCAGCCATCAATTAACATTTTTTACTTAATATCAGAGCCTATGGCAAAATGCAACTGACAGAATATGGGTGACTTAAGTAATTGCTGCAACATTATTTGGCACGATTCGGGCACGATGTTTCCCTGCTGTCTGAGGACTTCAATGAGCTCGCGAGCTTCTCCCGAAAGAACTTCTATATATTGGAGCAGTACAGCTCGAAAATAGGTATCTAAATTGACAGCATAATGTAAAATTCACACTTGTGGGTTGTAGGCCTCAATATATAAACTCACCCTTGGGATCGCATTGCCTCGCAGGTTCGAGCAATATTTGAACTCACGATTGTTATATATTTAATGTATGTAACTCGTTTCTTTAAAACCATGTTGAAAAATCTGAAACGCCAGTTAGAAGTTTCAGGAGGGAAACGAATGAGGGGTCGGAGAGCACTTCGCAACATCTCGGCGGGGATTGAAAGACTATTCCATTATACGTTAAATCTGTATTGGATATGTATTTTGTGAAATCACTTTTCTATTCATCAACAATGTATCTGACGTCTACTAATAGATTCTAAGCGCATGTATGTTATACATGTAAGTTATACCTAGTTTTTTATATGATAATCTTGTATGTGTTAATCAAACAATTATATAGTAGCGAAATAAACTAAAATTTCTCAACTTTTCAAAACTGTGATAAAAATAAGCATTCTGCCGTCATACAATTATTAAATACAATGTGAGAAGCAACTGCCTGTTCTTGAGACTACAAAAGACAAAGGAAAATAATATCTTCATCATTATCATTGGCAGTCCGTCGAAATCGAGGAAGATTTGCTTCCACTCTAAAAGTTAGTTCTTAGGTGAGTGTACAGTCCAATATGTGAAATACAGTCTCTGTCACAGGTGGGACAGACAGTCATTGTGGGAAAGGGTGGGTGGGAATGGCTTGCCGCATTCTCCTTCGACTGCCTGCACTTTTATTCTGCATGCTCTCGGCGACGAGACTCGAGGTGTTCAGCACCCTCGCGGATGCTCTTCCTGCACTTAGGGCGGTCTTTGGTCAGGGTCTCTCAGGTGTCTTTGGTGAAGTTGCACTTTATCATCCTTTAAACGTTTCCTCTGCCCACCTGGCGCTTGCTTGTCGTGTAGGAGTTCCAAGTAGAGCGCTTGCTTTTGGTAGTCTTGTGTTAGGCATGGGGACAATGTGGCCCGCCCAACAGAGCTGGTCGAGTGTGGTCAGTGCTTCGATGCTGGGGATGTTGGCCTGATCGAGAACTCTGATGTTGGTGTGTCTATCCTCCCAGGGGATTTGCAGGATCTTGCAGAGACATCGTTTGAGATATTTCTACAGAGATTTGAGGTGCCTACTATATATGGTCCACCTCTCTCAGCCATACAGGAGGGCGGGTATCACTACAGCACCATAGACCATAAGCTTTGTGCCAGATTTGAGGACCTGCTTTTCAAAACACTCCCTTCCTCAGGCAGCAGAAGGCTGCCGTGGCACATGGGAGGCGATGTTGAAACTCGCCGTCGATACCAACTCAGAACAAAAGCCAATTAAAAACATTTATATATGTAAAGGTTTTTAAAACATTAAAAAAATAAATACTATTTGAAAAAATTGAATTGGATTCGTTTTATATAAGTAAATGATAAATTAATAACCAATACATTTTTGATTGACTTTATCCTTTGTCTGGATGGATAGCATTAGAAATCAGGGGGGACATGCAATAAGTGCCCAACACACACAGTAAGCCCATGGTGGAAGAAAAGCCACGGGGGGATTTGGGCTGCAATTGCGATCTTATAAGGTGGCGTGTGTCTTCCTGCTGTTGTTCAGATGTGCAATGGCAGGACCCGACAGCAGCTGCTTGTGCTGTGAAAGAGGTCAAAACCAATAGAGTCCAGTACACGTAGAGCACATAAAGCACTTATATAGTGAAAGTTACAAAGCAGGGATGTATATATTATATATCAATATACATATACATGTATATATAAACAAAGTCAGTCAGTCATGTCTTGTCTTGATTTAATTTGAATTTAAAAATACGGGGGGAGGATGTTATCATGTCACACAGCCCACACGCAAGGGATGAATTAACTGCGCAGGCAGCTATTAACGATTATGATATAATTGGGATTACAGAGACATGGCTCCAGGGTGACCAAGGCTGGGAACTCAACAACCAGGCTTATTCAACATTCAGGAATGATAGACAGAAAGGAAAAGGAGGTGAGCATTGCTGGTGAAAGGAAATTAACGCAATAGTAAGAAAGGACATTAGCTTGGATGATGTGGAATCTGTATGGGTAGAGCTTCGCAACAGCAAAGGGCAGATAACACTAATGGGAGTTGTGTACAGACCACCATACAGTAGTAGTGAGGTTGGGGATGACATCAAACAAGAAATTAGGGATGCGTGCAATAAAGGTACAGCAGTTATCATGGGCGACTTTAATCTACATAACTTGTTGGCAGACAGGAAGCAGAGCGTCGGGATAAACTGGTCCTTTTCAGAATGGCAGGCCAGTGGGTTGCCGCAGGGTTCAGTGCTGGGACCCCAGCTATTTACAATATACATCAATGATTTAGATGAAGGAATTGAATGTAATATCTCCAAGTTTGCAGATGACACTCAGCTGGGTGGCGTGTGAGCTATGAGGAGGATGCTAAGAGGCTGCAGGGTGACTTGAACAAGTTAGGTGAGTATGCAAATTCATGGCAGGTGCAGTATAATGTGGATAAATGTGAGGTTATCCACTTTGGTGGCAAAAACAGGAAGACAGAATATTATCTGAATGGTGACAGTTTAGGAAAAGGGGAGGTGCAACGAGACCTGGGTGCCATGGTACATCAGTCATTGAAGGTTGGCATACAGGTACAGCAGGTGGTGAAGAAGGCAATTGGCATGTTGGCCTTCATAGCTAGTGGATTTGTGTATAGGCTCATGGAGGTCTTACTGCAGTTGTACAGAGCCTTGGTGTGGCCATACCTAAAATATTATGTTCAGTTTTGATCTCCTAATCTGAGGAAGGACGTTCATGCTATTGAGGGAATACAGCGAAGGTTCACCAGACTGTTTCCCTGGATGGCAGGACTGACATATGAGGAGAGACTGGAACAACTGGGTTTGTATCCACTGGAGTTTAGAAGAATGAGAGGGGATCTCATAGAAACATATAACATTCTGACGGGATTGCACGGATTAGAGCAAGGAAGAATGTTCCCGTTGCTGGAGAGTTCCAGAACCAGGGGTCACAGTCTAAGAATAAGGTGTAAGCCAATTAGGATCGAGATGAGGAGAAACTTCTTCACTCAGAGAGTGGTTATCCTGTGGAATTCTCTACCGCAGAAAGTTGTTGAGGCCAGTTCGTTAGATATATTCAAAAGGGAGTTAGATATGGCCCTTATGGCTAACTGGGTCAAGATGTATGGAGAGAAAGCAATAAAGAGGAATTGAGGTTGAGCCATGATCTTATTGAATGGCGGTGCAGGCTCGAAGGGCCGAATGGCCTGCTCCTGCAAATAATTTCGATATTTCTATGTTTGTAAGCCTGGCTGAAATCGCTATGTTTCAAACGTGTGTATTTTGTCTTCTTTCAGACGTGGAATAGCAAAATTCCACAGCAGCTTATTGTACTGTCAGACAGTCCTCACAGGAGTGTTCAATCAAATCAGCATGGCATAAGTTGCATGTAATGTATTTTTCACACATGACATGAAATGCACAGTGAGATTGCACGGCACGTTTGCTCTCGCTATTTCTCTTATACACAAACTCGCATCCTCCGAAGGCATCTTTTGAAATTTGACCTTTTTAGTCCGGCACAGACAACATATCCTTTTTAAACAGACTCAGAATGATCCGGGTCTGATAGCACACCCTTTTAAACAGACAGAAAATGATCCCGGGCAGACAGCACATCCCCTTAAAAGGGTTACGGAATCAGAATGAATATAAACAGAGAATTCTGCAAAACTCAGCCGGTCGTGCAGATTCCATGAATGAAGATCCCGGTTTCACGTTCAGTCGGATGATCATTCCGATATTTTAAGAAAAATAAATTATTACAGAATTTTTCAACAACGAAAGCGCCTGGAAAAAATAGGCAGCGAGAAAGGAGAAAAGGGAAGGTTTGTCATATAGTGCAGCGCAGGAGTGATTAAATAATAAATGGTATAATGGGAAAAGGCAAAGTGGGTTGTAATCGGGCAATAAAGTAACAAAGGATGGTTCAGTGGAGGTATTAGTGGGAGCAGCAGAACCATTACCAGCATCTGCTGCCCCTGACCCTGCGAGCGGTGCTTATGATCCAAGTTGTTGAACGTACTGCTGAAGCCGGAAGAGTATAAAATGCCTCGTCGAAAGATAGGGTGCGGAGCCCTTTTAAGCAGACCAGGCAGCTTGGACACCCCGGATTGATTCCCTGTACGGTTTGAATTCGGGAAACAGGGGATTAGTTCAAAAGCCAGCTTTTCAAATCATTTCAGCGCTTGAGAAAGCAGGACACACTCATAATTCAGGGCAGAGTGTGTTTCGTGATGACATACAGATTGACGCTGAATGTATGTTTATCCCAACTGAGGTAATCTCGTGCGTGCATAAAGGAAGGTATACTGATCAAATTTAGCCGGAATCGAACACGGGTTTAGGTTCTCGGTGTACATCTGGTATACTTGAACTTTACCCGGTTGGGTGAATGTCACTTTGCTCCTGTGAAACTCTGGAATTTGGACGCTGTGGGAACAATGGCGCGAAATCATACATCTAACTTGAAATATTTCTGTTTTCTCACATGTCGACCGGCTGATGAGAAGCGGAACTTTGACTAAAAGGTGGCGGTGCTCGTCCGGGATTTGGACCTGGGATCTCTCGCATTTCAACACTGAAAATCCCAAAGCGAGAATCATACCCCGAGACCAAAGAACCAAAGACAATAAGGAGCGTAGTTCACAGATTCTAAAGTTAGTGAGAAAGCTATTCGGCCCATCGTGCCAGTGGTACGTCTCTGAGAGAGCGATGTACTTAATCCCCCTCTCCATAGCCCTATTAATGTTTTCCCTTTGATGAAAATATTATTAATTTGAGACAGGATATGACCAATGTACAGCATCCTTGTCAATAAAAGCTGAATTTGGCAATGAGGTGTAATGTGATTGAAAAACGGCTAGAAGCGTAAAAGATTTAACATGAAAACGACGAAGATGGGATTCGAACTCCACGCATGCAGAGCACACAGGATTAGTAATCCATCGTCTTAACCTCATCTCCCATTTGCAGCAGCATCAGCCATTCAATCTCCTGCTTTTGGCATTCAAACAGAAATAATCTGCAAGAATTTCCACTTCACCGCTTGCCCTGCCCGTGCAACCAGATCGACATTGTTGAAAATGTGCCATCAGCTTCTTAATCAAGCATTATTTCAGGTGAGTGATTTTACGACATTCTTGGTTTTGAGGCAGATTCACAACAGATGATATAACATTTTGCACAACGAGTTAATTAACCACGGCAGAATTCGAACCTGCAAACTTCAAACAACTTCGCAGTTCGAACTGATATCAGACGCCTTATCCATTAGGCCACGCGGCCGCTCGCATCGGCAAACAATTGTTGTTGGCTATATTTGTAGCAAAATCGGGGCAACCGTTTTATGGATGAATGGATTTAGGAAAAGATGAGCATATATCGAGGAAATGAATAATTGTGCTCCGATCTGCGTTCGCACCAGCGCTGGGAAACCCAATCGCATTCATTTTACAAATATACAGAATAATCTGGTGCTATGAGAAAATCCGCCTAAAAGGGAGAGATTCCAAACCGGAAATGACAACCATCCCTTCAAAACAGGCACTGAATGATTCGGGACTGCAAGCACATCCCTTTCACACAGAGGCAGAATGACCCTTGACTGACAGCAGTTCCCTTTTACTAGAACAAAGTTAGATTTCTATCATCCCTGGAGGCAATTGTGCAGTACGCGAGTGAGCGTAGGGCTCAGGACCACGCGGGGCTGGGATGGTTATTGAAGTCCCAGGTGATTGGCCGGCAGGAAAGAGGGAGGGAAGTAAAACCAACCCAGAAAATAGTCAATAAAAAAAATGTATATATTTTAAAGGTTTTAAAAAGAAATAAGTTTTAATGTTACTTAAAAAAAACACTTGGATTTGTTTTCAATAAATAAATGATAAAATAACAACTTGTTTATTGTTTGATTGAACTTATCTTCTGTGTCTGGATAGATAACATTGGAAATCAGGGGGAACACGCAGTAAATACTCAGACACACAGTAAGAGCATGGTGGAAGACAAGCCACGAGGGGATCTGGGCTGCAATAGCGATCTTATAAAGTGGCGTGTCTCTTTCTGCTGTTTTTCAGATGTGCGATGTCAGAATCTGAGAGCAGCTACTTGTGCTCTGAAAGAGGTCAACTGTAATAGAGCCCAGTGCAGGCAGAACAGAAAAAGCACATTTATTGTGAAAGTTAAAAAGTAGGGATTGTATACATTATATACCAATATACATATATAGATAGAAACAAAGTAAGTCAGTCATGTCTTGTCTTGTGTTGATTTGATTTGAATTTGACAATAAGGGGGACGGAGCTCATCATGTCACACAGCCCACACTCAAGCCCTGGCTGAAATCGCTATGTTTCTAACTTGTGTATTTTGCCTTCTTTCAGATGAAGAATAACAGAATCCTACAGCAGATTATTCTACTGTCACACAGTCCTCGAAGAAGTGTTCAATCTAATCAGCATGGCATAAGTTGCACGTAATGCCTGTTTACACACATGCCATGGCATTCACAGTAAGTTCGCACAGCACGTTTGCACTCGCTATCTCTCTTATACACAAACACACAAACTAAAATTCCTGCATCCTCCAAAGGCATTTTTGGAAATTTGACAGTTGTAAGCCAGGACAGACAGTACATCATTTTTAAGCAGAGAATGCTCCGGGACTGATAGAACACCATTTTAAACAGACAGAGAATAATCCCGGACAGACAGCACAGCGCCTTAAAAGGGATAAGGAAACAAAATGAATAAAAACAGAGAAATCTGTAAAACTCAGCAGGACGTGCAGATTCCGTGGATGAAGAACTCGGTTTCATGTTGTGTAAATGTACCTTTAAAGCTGCATACACTGGTTCATGTACCCTTTTGCAATAAAACAAAATGGAGTCTCGATCCTGCCACAAACTTCTGCAGCAAACATTCTGTTTGAATAAACATGCTAACCTTGCCTGAAGCTGCTGATAGCTGATTAATAGCCACCAGACAACATTAAGACTGTCCTGCTGAGATAATTACCACCCATTGTCCTCCCCTGTATTATCAATAGTCTGTCGCTATGCCAGACCTTAGAAGGGCTGGATAAAGATGTAGCAGCAATTCATGCCCTAAGATATAATCAAATTAACAGCCATTATCTCAACTGCAGAACTCATCCAAAATATGCAAGAAGCCAATTACCCAATCAACCAATATGGAAATCATGGGCCCAAATAGATGGCCAGGAAACTGGACAATCCTAAAACAATGCAAAACCAGTGATAGCAGATTTTCACACCCTAATCGATTTACTGCTGACTAGCCCACCAAAAACACTGACAAAGGAGACATTTGAAAATATGTAAAAGACTCAGACAAGGATGTGGTAATAATTAACTGATTGGAGAACTCTTTATCTGTTTTCGCTGACTGCAAAGGCAGAATCAATACACAGAATGGAACCATAACTTGTTAGTTCTACTGTATAAATATATTGTGCATCTGTACCACAGTGAGAGTCTCCGCTTAGCCTTTGACTGGACGGGACTCTCTCTTGCTGCAAGTAAAACTTATTAAAAGAACACCTACCGGAGCTGATTGTGTCAGAGTCTTTTATTGAGAGTCGAGATTTAGACAGTTACTTCTTGGAGGTTCCACCGAGTCCTACTCTCTAATGAGTGAACAAATGCTGGCATAGTGCCTCTTCAGTGAAGTGCTTAGCTGGCCAGAATAATGTGCCCTTTTGCTCACAAGGGGTCTCTTTATTGTTGTATCGCATATATAATCTCTTGTCCACAGGGAGGTACTGCGATCTACGACTCGAAATTTAAGATCTAAAGTTATTTTTGTAATCATTTCCTTCTCAGCTTGTAGGAAGAAGGGATCTGATCCGGAAAATATCCGATCTTGAAACAGCCCGAGGAGATTTTCATTGGTAAAAAGTAGGAAGAGCACTATCGATCGATTATCCTTGTTTGATCGGATGATTATCCTTGTTTGATAGGATAACACACGTCCCTAAAGGAAAGTTTCTTAAGTGATAGGACTGCCTTAGAGGGACAGGATCCTTTTGTGACAGGATCGGGATCCTTGTGTGATAGGACCATAAAGGGAATTTTATTAAGATAAGTTAAGGACTCGGTCTGTAGTAGCGTACAACGCAGGCTGAGAATTGACTATTTGTTTAGATAGAGTTTAAGACTATGATTTGTATACCCGCATGGATGTTGATTGTCCTAGTTGTCCTGGTTATACTGTTGTGTTCAATATTTTTGTGCGACATTGCAATTAGAGAAACGGGAAGGGTCACTAGGGAAAATTGTGATTGAGAAAATAAACCGTAGCTGATTGATCAACTATGCATTGGTTCATGTCAACATATCTCACACACCCAGACTGAGCCCGAATTAAGAGCATTTTTAGGCCACGTGACTGCTAGGTGAAGTGGGCGTAGAGAACTCGGTTGGCCAAAAGGATTGTGAGATTAGAAACTGTGAAAAATCTTAATCATCCAGAATGGTTGCCAGAGCCCGAATTGTGGTCAGTCTTCAATTGGCCAGCTAAAAAATGGGTAAAATGGACTAAGGTTGAAAACAGACCATTTCCACCTGATGGTTCATTCAATTTAGAAAGAATAACATGTCTAGAGGAGTGTCTTATAGACAGAGACCCAGGTAGAACAGGTAAAAAGAAAGTAATAGAAAAGGCCTGGGTTCCGATTCTTTGAGCCCACGCAAAATTAACAGAGGAAGTAAATCAATATGTAAGAAATTAAAAAAAAATGATAGAGACTATCTTAAGTGAAGTATGGATCCAAGAATAGAGCTAACCAAACAATACGCTTTGTTGAATGAAGAGAGACTTTTGTGAATGTCTGTCTTTGAATGAGAGTGCTTGTGTGATTTTTGACTGCGGAATATTTGAGGTGGGAATTAATGAATTTTTCATATGTCTGCAAGCCTGTTTGAGAAAATGATGGAGCTGTCTGCTGTTTTAGCTCCACCCACTTTTTAGGACAGAGTGAAAGTTTTTTTTAACCCTTTGTAGTGTTGTCCTGTATGTGTGAAGTTTTAAGAAAGTGTGAACCTAGAATTTAATTAGAAACGCAGATATGGGTTTATTCGGATGATAAGATACGGAGCTAGGAAATGCACAAAGGTTAGGTTTGTTGAGCAAAAGATAAAAAATACGTGGTCCTATTGGTTTAAAAAAAAATGTGACACGGTCAAAAGAAAATACGCAATCATTGATTACATTGGGTTGAAACACAATAAATTTAGTCTAGGAATGAGATAAAGAACGGAGAAGGGAAGTTGTAATGCCTTTAGAAAAAAGCCTGTGTGGGTCTCTCCAGGCTGGGGAAGTAGACTTCCATTTTACTTTGTGTAAAACCTTGACGCGAAAGCTTCTAGCTCAGTAAAAAGAGTTTTAAATAAAAGAATGGCAGTACAATATTTGAATTGGGATTTTGAAATATTTCAGGTGATACTCCTTGATAAACATTTTGGTTGTATTGGAAAATCTTTGGTTTGGAAGCCTTTTTAATAGAATTACACAACTACTGCGTCAGAAACTGAAGCTTAAAAATATGTAATTTATGAGACACTATCATAAAATTGAAGTTACAGAGCAAAAGATTAGAGTTTTTGATGTTCAGCTTCAAAAACAGAAGCTGGGCACACAATTATATAACAAGCACTTTGCATTCTGTGACCTGTGAATCACGATAAGCATAAATGAGAAGTCCGTGTAACACACTCATTTTTCCTGTTCAGAAGCACAATAGTGACAAATGGAGGTTTGTCCAAGCCCTGCGAGCTGTGAATGAATCTGTATTCCACACTTATCCGGCGGCGCCCAATCCTGCGACTATACTTACTTCTGGCAAACTCAACGTATTATACGGTGATTGATCTATATTCAGCATTTTTCTCAATGCCCATTCACCCAGAGTCCAAATTCCTGTTTGCCTTCACGTATAAAGGACGCCAATATACGTGGACAAGACTCCCACAGGGATTTACCGAAAGTCCTACTATATTTTCACAATGCTTAAAGAAGTATCTGGCAGATGTAATTTTACCAGCAGGTTCTACACTTGTGCAATATGTTGATGACTTACTGCTCGCCTCACACTCCCAAATTAGCCTGCGAAACAGATTCTCTTGTGTTATTAAAAGCATTGGCCTCGACAGGACACAAAGTGTCAAAAGCGAAGTTATAATTTGTCTCAGAAAGGGTTCGGTATCTAGGACACGAATTGGTCAGAGATACGAGACAATTGACACAAGACGGAGTAAAAACAATCTGCTCTGCTCCACTGCCAATAACCAAGAAAGAAATGAAACATTTTCTCGGCATATCAGGATAGTGCAGACAATGGATTATGAATTATTCTGAGATGGTTAGACCATTGTTAGACATGTCCACGCCCTCACTACCAGAAAAGTTGATTTGGAATGAAGTATTCCGGAATGCTTTCCAGAATCTTAAATAATCCCTCACTTCAGCACCAGCCATGGGATTACCAGATTGCACTAAGCCATTTAAATTATTTGTTCATCACAAGTCGGGTTTTGCACAATCTGTTTTGACTCAGTTACATACGGACAGGCAGCGACCGATAGCGCATTTCAGTACCCAACTAGATCCAGTGGCACGCGGACTACGAGGATGTCTTCCTTCTTTGGCAGCAGCTTTTTATGCTGTACAACATGCTCAGACAATTACTCTAAATCATCAAACCGTTTTATATATCCCGCACTCTGTCGAGATTTTACCGACTAAATGTGCCACTCAGCACCTAACTTCTGCAAGAACCACTAAATATGAATTTGAACTGTTATCAAATCCGAACCTTATCTTTAAAAGATGTACAACCTTAAATCCAGCCACTCTACTCCCCATGGAAGAAGACGAAAACCCCATTCATGTGAAATGGTAACCGAATTAGTGATGAACCCACGTATCAGTTTAACAGATGTACCAATGTGTAACCCTGATCTAGTGCACTATGTTGACGGATCAGCCTTACGAAATGATTGGGGCCAACCTAAAGCGGCTTATGCAATTGTAACCCAGTTTAATGTTGTCGAAACAGCCTCTCTTCCAGACTCCTTTTCAGCCCAACAAGCCAAATTATTTGCATGAACTCGAGCCTGTATTCTGGCTGAAGGACAAACAGTTAATATCTACACTGACTCCAGGTATGCTTTTGGAGTAACGCATGACTATGGACAAATTTGGATAATTCACGGGTACCTGACTTCTTCAGGAACCACTATCAAGAATGCAGAACAAGTAGAAAATCTTCTGCGAGTCATTCAATGCTCCATAACACTTGCCATTATGAAATGCCAAGCACATACAGGCCAGTTGAATGAGGTAGCACTTGGAAACGCCAGAGCTGATAATGCAGCTAAGTCAACAGCTCTGTCAAAAGTGGGGATGCAGGTATCATTGTTTCCATTAAGGAAAAATGATAGTTCAGATCCGCCACCCACTATTAATAATGCGCCATTAATGACAGGCCAGTACGGAGGAGGTGTTGACCTGGCCAAAGGATCAATGTTATAAAAATCCAGAAGAAATATGGGTTTACCATGACGGCCGCGTGGTGGCGCCCAAATCCTTACATTCACACATGCGGGCAAAGGGGGGATGGCAGATTATATTTCGGCAACTTGGTATGCACCAGCTATTTAGGCAATTGCAAAACAAATCTGCGAAAATTGTGTACCTGTGAGACAATGAATCCAGGTAAGACTTAAAAAATAGAACCTGCCTCCCACCCAAATCCAATGGGGCCTTTTGTATATTTACAAATGGATTTTATTGAATTAACTATGTGTATAGGATTTAAGCATATATTAGTTATTGTAGATGTGTTCCCAAGATTGATTGAAGCTTTTCCATGTAAAAATGCCGTTGCCACTACTGTTGCTAAATTTATGTTAAATGAAATCGTACTGCGCTTTGGAATTCCTGCTAGCTTTCTAGTGATAATGGGTCATATTTCACGGGAACTGTTTTAAACGAAGTGTATACAGCTTTACAGATTAATCAACGTTTTCATTGTAGTTATCGTTAACATTCAGCTGGGCTTGTTGAAAGATAAAATGGAATGCTTTAAAACAAGTTAGCAAAATTATGCACTGAACTAAAATGGGTAGACCTGCTGCCCTTAGCCTTGATCGTAATGCGATTTGCAACCAACAGACCAACAGGCTTGTCACCGCATGAGATAGATATGGGACGTCCCAAACGACTGCCTTTTACAGCACAGTTTACTGCAAGTCAAATGGACATCCATAAAATGGAATGAAATATGTTGAATTATTGTATTGCGCTAACCAAATGTATTTCTACCTTTCATTCGCAGGTAAAAGAAACTCAATTCGAGCCAGCAGAAGGGAAGTGTCACAATCTGGATGCGGGAGAATTCGTTTACGTCAAAATCTTTAAAGGAAAAAGCAGTCTACAACCAAGATTTGAAGGACCATACCAGGTCTTGCTGGCAACTAATACTGCAATCAAGGTAAAGGAAAGACCAACATGAATCCATGCGTCCCATTGCAAAAGGGCAACCGACCAGGAGGAAGGGAAGAAGGAGCGAGAGGAACAGAAAAAGGAAGAACGAATAAGGAACTGTACGGACTATGGGGACTGAGAGTGCTATGCTTAACAGGGTTGTGTCTTGTGTTATTCATAGTAACAGGGGTACACAAATATGAACAAACGGAACTACAGGAAAATGTATTTATGGTGCTGAGTCTTAAGTATGCACAAGAAAGAAACTTGTCTAGTTGTTGAATATGTTCCCATGTACCTGTTCACTCCGAAGGGGTATTCCCCTAAGATCCATCCCCTTTAATGAATCAGAAATGGCAGATGGTTAATGGTGCAAAATAGGACAACCCTATCCAAGGTGTCAGAAACGAAGGATCTAACAAAATGGAGGTCAGCAGGGTATAAACGTACAACCTTCCAGGGATGGTACCAGCCAAATTATAATAATAACCGTCAGCCGCCCTTCCTAATTATTACTTGTGGAATAGGAAATCCTGAACGTATAATATGCCTTGTAAGTGATGAGACTAAAGGGCAAGAAGTGGGACGCAGCCAGTGTCCCCAAATGACTAAATGGCAAGCCATAACAAATCTCACTAACGGGAGAAAGATGGCAACATTTAACTGGAGTATGGTCCATAATAAAACCTCAGGTGAAAGGTGTGACGGTGAGACCACTCGAGTATGGATGGCACCGAAGGAACAAACACTGACGTCCTATAATTGCACTTACTTTACGTGTGGCCATAAAGCCTACCCATGGTTACCAGCCAACTGGACAGGGTCTCTAAGGGATGCCTATGGAAGTCATAGGCCTAAACGGGATTTGAAATGGTTAAATGGAATATTCAAAGTAATGATACCACCCTATGGAATAGCATCGAACAAATGGCAATTACGGGAACTTGAATCGGTAGCCAACGCAACTTCACAAACCATTGAAAGGATAAATAAAGGAATGGTAGCCATTCGAACAGTGGCTCTCCAAAATCGTATGGCCTTAGATTATCTCCTAGCCAAATAAGGAGGGACATGCCCTTTGATTGGTGAAGAATACTGTACATCGTGGATAATTCGGAAGAGATCAGCAGTCTAGCTGAATATATTAGGAGGAAGGTAATAGAGTGCAAACAAACTATTGGCCAGGGCGGTGCCATCTTGTGGAATTGGGCATCTGGATGGTTGAGATGCTGAGGAAGATCCTTGGTACAGGGTTTGATCATATTCTTGCTGATAATCTTGGCCCGATAATTTTTGTTTGTCTTAGTTAAGTGTTGCTGTTCCAGGTTGGGAAAAACTGTGTTACCAACCGACACCACTGCTAAGGTTATGGTAGCAACAACTACTGAAGGTTCTTGTGTGGAAATGGAAATAGAAAGACTATGCAAGATTAGAACGGATTAAGTTGTCCTTGTGAGGGACAAAAGGAGGGAATGTGGAAATATATAAGTGTAGGGTGCAACTAGTCCCGGAGTACCACAGTCATCTCTAGTGTAAGAGCAGGACACTACCAGTACAGGAGAAGCACAGTCACCCCTAGTGTAAGTGTAGGGGCAGCACTAGTACTGGAGGTGCATTGTGACCTCTAGTGTAGCAGTAAGTTCCACCAGTACTGGAGGAGTACGGTCACTTCCACTGTAAGTGCAGGGTACCAGTAGTACAGGAGAGCGGAGTCACCTCTAGTGTAAGTACAGGGCAGCACCAGTACAGGAGGAGCACTGCCACGTCTGGTGTAAGTGCAGGGTAGCAGTAGTATAGGAGGAGCAGGATCAGCTCTAGTGTAAGTGCAGTGTAACACTAGTACCTGAGGAGCACTGTGAACTCTAGTGTAGGAGTACGTACCACCAGTATAGGAGGAGCACTGTCACCTCTAGTGTAAGTGCAGGGTATCAATAGTACAGGAAGAGCAGGGTTACCTCGAGCGTAAGTGCAGGGTACCAGTAGTATAGGAGCAGAACGGTCACCCCTAGTGTAAGTGCAGGCTACCAGTAGTATATGAGGAGCAGGTTCACCTCTAGTGTAAGTGCAGGGTACCAGTAGTGTAGGAAGAGCACTGTCTCCTCTAGTGTAGGTGTAGGTAGCACCAGTACAGGAGGACTATGGTCACCTCTAGTGTAAGTACAGAGCACCACAAGTATCGCAGGAGCACCGTCACGTATAGTGAAAGTGCACGGTGCCACTAGTAGAGGAGACGCATGGTCACCTCCAGTGTAAGTGTAGGGTACCAGTAGTATAGGAGGAGCACTGTGAACTGTAGTGGAGGTGTAGGTACCAGCAGGACAGGAGCAGCACGGTCACCTCTGGTGTAAGTGCAGGGTACCATTCGTAGAACAGGAACAGCGTCACCTCTCGTGTAAGTGCAGGGTACGAGTAGTATAGGAGGAGCACTGCCACCTCTGGTGTAAGTGCAGTATACCAGTAGTATAGGACGAGCATGGTCACATCTGGTTTAAGTGCAGGATACCTGTTGTATAGGAGATGCACGGTTACATCTGGTGTAAGTGCAGGATACCAGTAGTATAGGAGGAGCACTGGGAACTGTAGTGGAGGTGTAGGTACCACCATGACAGGAGGAGCACGGTCACATCTCGTGTAAGTACAGGGTACTAGTAGTATAGGAGGAGCACTGCCATGTCTAGGGTAAGTACAGGATACCTGTAGTATAAGAGAAGCACTGTCACCTCTGGTGTAAGTGCAGGGTACCAGTAGTATTGGAGGAGCAGGGTCACTTCTAGGGTAAGTGTAGAGTACCAGTAGTACAGAAGAAGCAAGGTCACCTCTGGTTTAAATGCAGGCTACGAGTAGTATTGGAGGAGCAGGGTCACCTCTCGTGTAAGTGCAGGGTACCAGGAATATAGGAGGAGCAGGGTCACCTCTGGTTTAAGTGCAGTGTACCAGTAGTATAAAAGGAGCAGGGACACCTCTTGTTTAAGTGCCACACACCTCCAGTAACGGAGGAGCACGATCACCTCGAGTGCTGTTGGATTATTTCCCCGCCTGTTCTGGAGGCGTTGGTGCACGGGGGAGAGAATCAAGGTCAGTACAATTAGTACAAGAGGAGCTGGCTTCACCAGGGCTGTAGGAATAGGGTCAGCACTAGTACTGGGAGATTTCAATTTCCAGTTGTGAACAATGCTGTAATTGTGTATATTTTAAACTGTCCAATATCAATTTCACAAATTCTCAATCTGACGGTTCAGACAAGAAAAACAATTTAATTGATTTTGCTTGTTAAATGACTGTAAATATTGTTAGTTATGATTTAATCTAATTGGCCCCCTGGAGGATTGATGTGAGGATAAATATAGGTTTCCTTCTCAAGCCTGAGCTGAGCGCCAGTCAGAGTCTTTGCGCTCCGAAAGGATTCATCCATTCTCACAGAAAATGGGGCGACCAGCTATTCTACTGATAAGGGAGATTTATTTCCCGATTCTCGCAGCCGTCGGTGTCCCTGGTGAGTCATTTTAACCTGTCTGTTGTTAATTGTTGTTAACTGTCTCACTGTTCAGATCGCACGTTGGATAAGGTAACGTGTTTCCTTGCTGTTAGTTTGATCAGTAATGACTGGAACAACTCATGAACCATGTGTTAATAGTTCCCGTGTTACCCTTAATCTTAATGTTAATGAATTACATTGTTATTTGAAGCTACAACACAAGGATTTTAGCAGATTTTAAGAAGCTCTTGTTACCCCGTGCAGAGTGAGCGCTGCAGTGGCTCATTAAAATGTGTGAGTCGGTTTACCAGGTAATGGCTCCAATACTAATGCAGTTCTCACCTTACTCCTTATTGATTATCGTATTGAAGGGAGTAAAATGCTCTCAACTGATATCTCTCTATATATTTCAATCAGACACTGGAATATTATTTCTCTCCTCTCTGTTTCTTACAGCTAACTTGGTGACAATGATAATTCTCTCCAGAGGAAACTGTGGACTTTCAAAGTGTATCTCTGTCTACATGGTGGCCATGGCAATAGCTGATCTACTGGTCATCATCATCAATGTAATGGTGTATTATATATTCAGTTATCACTTTCCATTCTCCTTCCTGTCCCACACTCCCGTGTGTAAGTTCAATCTATATATGAATGCTGTCACCATCGATTTGTCTGTTTGGTTCACCGTCTCCTTCACATTTGACCGATTTATATTTATCTGCTGCCAGAAGTTCAAAGCAAAGTATTGCACCGAGAGGACTGCGACCGCGGTTATAACAACGTTCTCGGTTTCGAGTTTTTTAAAGGGCATTGTAGCTTTTTTTGCATATGAATCTCAGCAAGTAATTAACAAGGTCCAGTGGGGCTGCCGGTCAAATTTAATTTTTTTTTATGCACCTGCAGGAGTAGCGTACCTCTGGTTTCACATCATATGGCTCGTTTGGCTTCCTTTTACGTTAATGGCCTTGTTTAATTATTTCACCGTCAGACATATTTTAGTGGCCAGCAGAGCCAGAAAGCGACTCCGGGGTCAGAGCATTGAAAAGCATAGCGACCCAGAGATGGAGAACCGATGGAAATCCATCATTTTGCTCATCTCTATATCGGGCAGCTTTGTACTGCTGTGGCTGACAACTGCCGTGAGTTTTGTAATTACCAGAATGTCAAACATCAATTATTACCGGGGCGACCGCACACACCCAGCGTATATTGCCATTGAATCCGGAGCTATGTTGAAGCTTTTGAGTTCCTGTACGAACACGTGTATTTATGCAACGACCCAGAGGAAGTTCAGAGAAAAGCTGAAGAAGGTGCTGAAATCTCCCAAGACATTGATTCTAACATTGGCTAAAAATGAAAGAAAGCCGAACTAGAGTTTCTGTCGTGCCATTATAATTCCGTTATAGCTCATGTTCCAGCTTATTTCTGCTAGCTGCTACACAAAGATTATTCTGATTAAAAACTCACAGCTATGCGACTATATTTTACTATGTTAAAGGCGCTATATAAATAAAAGTTGTTATTATTATATTTGGTGCACTTTGTAGCATTTAACGCCAAAATGGATCGTGGGTTTCCGCAGTTCTTTGGCTGAGTGTTGCCTTTGAAAGGTACATCCCCCCTTAAGTATGAAATGAACCTTAATAGTGAAATAAAATAGTTGATCAACGGATTTAATATATGATACTTCGAGCACAGTAATAAATTCTATGATATAGTGACCGAATCATTTACCAGTTTTAGCGATTTTTTTTGTCCTTTACAACTCTCGCTCTCAATACATGTTCTTGCAGAGTTGCGGCTAATTTTGCTTGGCCTGATTGCAGCTGCACCGCTTGGAATAAGGAGTGGTGTCACTGTCTCCTTCACAGTCTTGGGATGTTTACCTTGTTTTGAAAGTTAACTGGCGTTGCCTCGTTTTAGCTTTTTTTTCTGATGTCTGCATTAATGAGAAATAGTTGAAGTCTGCCCAGCAACATAAAATAAAGTTGTTTGCTGTTGTTACTAAATGTATCTTGATGAATCGGCCCGTTATTTATCTGAATCAGCGACCCTGTAAACTGGTAAAGCAATGTACGAAATAACAAAATATAATCGGGCGTTTCAGGTATGGAGCAGTAAACAGTATTCTCGATATGTATGTGGAATAATCTGCTGAGTGAGTAGCTGCACAGAGAATGCAATGTAATGTCACCTTCCCTTTACAAACTGGTTTTGAACAGATACGCCCAATGCACGGTGGCACCATCAGAACCATAGAAACAAAGAAAATAGACGCAGGAGCATGCCATTCGGCCCTTCGAGCCTGCACCACCATTCAATAAGATAATGGCTGATCGTTCACCTCAGTACCACTTTTCTGCTTTATCTCCATACCCCTTGATCCCTTTACCATAAGTGCCATATCTAACTCTCTCTTGAATATATCGAATGAACTGGCATCAAACTCTCTGCGGTAGGGAATTCCACAGATTACCAACTCGCTGAGTGAAGAAGTTTCTCCTCATCTCAGTCCTAAATGGCTTACCCGTTATCTTTAGACTATACGCTCTGGTTCTGGACTTATCCAACATCGGGAACATTCTTCCCGCATCGAACCTGTCCAGTCCCATCAGAATTGTATATGTTTCTATGAGATCCCCTCTCATCCTTCTAAACTCCAGTGAATACAGGCCCAATCGATCCAGTCTCTCCTTATATGTCAGTCCCGCCATCCCGGGAATCAGTCTGGTGAAACTTTGCTCCAATCTCTCAATAGCAAGAACGTCCTTAGGTGACTAAACTGAATACAATATTCCAGGTAAGGCTTTACCAAGGCCTTGTACAACTGCAGTAACCTGCTCCAATACTCAAATCCTCTAGCTATGAAGGCCAACAAACTATTTGCCTTCTTCACCGCTTGCTGTGCATGCATGCCAACTTTTAATGACTGATGTACAATGACACCCAGGTCGCGTTGAACCACTCCTTTTCCTAATCTGCCGCCAATCAGATAATATTCTGCCTTCGTATTTTTGCCACCAAAGTGGATAACCTCACATTTACCCACATTATACTGCATTGGTCATGCGTTTGCCCACACACCTAACCTGTCGAGGTCACCCTGTATCCTCTTAGCATCCTCCTCACAGCGCGTACCATCACCCAGCTTAGGGTCATCTGCAAACTTGGAGAAATTACACCAAATTCCTTCATGTAGATCATTAATGTATATTGTAAATATCTAGGGTCCCAACACTGAGCCCTGCAGCACCTCACTAGTCACTGCCTGCCATTCTGAAAAGGTCCCGTTCATCCCGACTCTCTGTTTCGTGCCTGGCAACCAGTTCTCTATCCACGTCAGTACATTACTCCCAATACCATGTGTTTTAATTTTGCACACCAATCTCTTGTATGAGTCCTTGTCAAAAGCCTTGTGAAAGTCTAAATGTACCACATCCACAGGTTCTCCCTTGTCCACTCTACCAGTTACATCCTCAAAAAATTCTAGAAAATTTGTCAAGCGTGATTTCCTTTTCAAAAATCCATGCAGATTTGGACCGATCCTGTCACTGCTTTCCAAAGGCGCTGCTATTTCACCTTTAATAATTGTTTCCAACGTTTTCCCCACTACTGATGTCAGGCTAACCCTTCTATAATTATTCGTTTTCTCTCTCCCTCCATTCTTAAAGAGTGGTTTTACATTAGCTTCCCTCCAGTATATAGGAACTGATCCAGAGTCGACAGACTTTTGGAAAATGATCACCAATCATTCCACTATTTCTAGGGCCAATTCCTTAAGTACTCTGGGATGCAGACTATCAGGCCCCGGGGATTTATGGGCCTTCAATCCCATCAATTTCCCGAACACAATTACCCACTTAATAACGATTTCCTTCAGTTCCTCCTTCTTTCTAGACCCCTGGTTATTTGTGTCTTCCTTCATGAAGACAGAACCAAAGTATTTGTTCAACTCGTCTGCCATTTATTTGTTCCCCATTTTAAATTCACCTGAATCTGGCTGCAATTAGTGAAGACGTTTGTCTTCACTAATCTTTTTCTCTTCCGGACCTGGTTTTGAGAGCGTTGCTCGGTTAAAAGGCTTCAGCTGAAGATCCGAGGCAATTAACGATAATGTTATCTGTCCGCTAAGATCTGTGCAATAGTAGAAGCTGTTTACCCATTTATCCTGCAGTATATGGTGGCAAATTGAAAGATGTTGAGGAGAGACGGTCCCTCCAACTGGGTAAATCCACCGTTCACTTTGCAGAGTGTTTAAGAAATTCAGAGGACTGTTTTTGACTGCTTCTAATGTGCTATGCGGTATCATCATCATCATCGACATCGAAGCGAGGATGACTTGCTTCCACGTCAAAAAGGAATGCGTTCACAAGTGTTTCAATGAAGGACATAATATTCCAGATCCTGAACTAAATCTTGAAGGGTGGAAGATGCCTGTGCGTGGATTTTTTTTAGCGTGTGGTGGCCGTTGCATACCAGCCATCACACGGGCTTGACAGAGCTAGGTCTTGGTCCAGTGGCAAGGATTAACCAAGACAACTGAAGACCTGCTCTGCTGCCTGGACCGAGCATGCACACACATATCGAAATATGGGATGGAATGTGCTGCCCTGGGCACTCAGCTCTTCTGGGCCCCAGTATGCGGTATTGGTTGCACATATAATGGGTATGCGGTATTGGTTACACATTATGAACAGCCAGCACGGTGTCAGCTCAGTCTTCATATACCTTCTGCGGCTGATGGTCACCACAGATATTAATTGCCCTGTTGGTTTACATTAATTTTAAATTTATTGATTTGCACGCATGTTATTTTCCATAATCGGTTTCTATTTTTCTTGCAGTGCTTTCTATCTACAGCATGCCTGTAGTTTTCCTGATTATATTGTTTTCTGCCCATTGCTGGAATCACTAGCCCACAATATAAGGGGATGGTGGAGTAAGGGTCGTGATGGTTACTATTACCTCTCTTAGATTACCTTTCTATAATGGGTTAGCGTCCAAGTGAGGAACAGTAATGGAGATCGGAGTTCGCTAAAGAGTTCCTAACAGTTACACGATTTGGCCTCGGACAATATATCTGAACTGCCGGTACCTGGTCAGTACTTATTACACATGAGCAGAAAGCTAATCAGATTGGGAGTTTACAACAGATTATTGCGATGAAATTGGTCATGGACAGAACGAACGGATTTGCATTTACCGAGCATCATGCCAAACATCTGATATTCGCTTCCATTGATGTCAATGGAACAGAATATTGGGCAGAGCATGTATCAGGCGAGCGAAGCGATACCGCCGGCTTTGTGAAACCTGCCCAAAGGCAATTTCACTCTTGTTACCTCATTGCTGTGCGTGGGACCTTGCTATGCATAATTTGACTTTCGTATTTCCTGACTTTACAACATTGACTACAAATCAAAAGCAGTTGATTTAAAGGCGCTATGTAAATGTTGAAGGCTGGAAACTCATCTGCAATGGTAGCAGAAACATCCAATATCGTGGTTAATCATGTAGGCATAGCCCAATATAGCGGTCACTGGAACTGAATATCCGGTGGAGGGTTTAAGAGGGGACTGAAGCCACAGCGCCTGCTTAGCCGATCTACCAATGGCCAATTTTACCCCAGATTCTTTATTTCCAGCCACATATCGAGAAGCAAATGCAAGGAGCAATTCAGATGTGTTAGATGGGTGTCGTGGAATCAGAATTATCTGAAATCATGTTTATTTTCAATTTCGCCCTAGGTGGAACTCTGGCTGAAGTGGACGGTCTGCCAGTCATACACCCCACGGAATTTCTCTTTCCATTGACTATACTGAAAAAAACAATTGGGCGTGGTGTAAAACACGCCACTGCCAATCAGCAGAATTAACTAAAGTGAAGGAAAGTTCAATTAAATCACTGAATTTTTGAATTGTTTACTATGTCCGAAAGCTAATTGATAAAATAACGATACTTTTGAAGCAGCCACCAATTGTTTCATGACTTTCTAAGACAGTTTGGTCAATCGCAGTATTTCAATTGTGGATCCGATGTTTGTTTCGGTAGATCAAATCTACTATTTCATAAATTCTCAGTAACAGATTTAAATGTTTGCTATAAGAAGATTGCATAAATGGATCGAAAGCAAAACTTGCACATTTGGGGTGTAACTAACCAGGAGTTCTCCATTGTGTGTCATAATAATATTTGAGTAAATTGAATAATGGAAGCTTGTAAGAATGATACAGCAATAATCATGGGCAAATATCTTCATATAGATTGCATGAATCAGATTGGCAAAGGTAGCCTTGAGGAAGAGTTCATAGAGTATATTTAGGATGGTTTCTGAGAAAAATACGTTGTGGAACCAACCAGGAAGATGGCTATTTTATATCTGGTGATGTGTGATGATATCTGATTAATGAATTAATTCATAGTAAAGGATTTTCAAGCCAACAGTGGTCATAGCATGTTAGAACCTCAAATTCAGTTTCAGGCTGAAAAACGTGGGTCTCAAACTACTGTCCTGAACATAAAATCAAGGTAATTGCAAATTGCAAGGTATGAAGACAAAGCTGGCTAAAGTAGACTTGCAAAATAGATGAAAGTGTAAGTCAGAAGAAAAGCAGTGGCAGTCATTTATAGAATTATTTCATAACTCTCAGCAAAGATATATTCCACTGAAAAAGAAAGACTATAAGAGCTGAATGAACCATCCGTGACTAACTAAGGAAGTCAAGGAAGGCAGCATAGTGAAAACAAAGACAGACAATGAAGTGAAGATTTGTGTAGACCAGAGGATTGAGAAAGTTTTAGAAAGCAGCAGAGGACGATAAAAAAAAATAAACAGATAGCAGATAGATTATGAGAGTAAACAGCAAGAAATATAAAACCAGAGAATAAGAGCTTCTACAGGTATACAAAAAGGAAGAGAGTAACTAATGTACTCGTTGGTCCATTAAAAGATGACTGGGATACAGGGATATGGTAGAGACATTGAACAAATATTTTGTACTGGTCTCCACGTTAGAAGACACTAAAAACATTCTGATCTAAATAGAAAATCAAGGGGCTATAGGGAAGGGGGTACCGAAAATATTCACTACCAATAGAGAAAAAGTACTAGACAAACGAGAACACATCCCATGAATCTGATGGCCTGCACCCTACGCCCTTAAAATCAGTGGCTGCAGAGATGATGCATTTGTTGTAATCTACCAAATTACCTGGATTCTGGGTAGGTCCCAACTGATTGGAAAACCGCAAGCATAACGCCACTATTCAAGAAGGAGGGAGATAGCAAACAGGAAACTATAGGCTAACATCTGTCATTGGGAAAATGCTGGAATCCATTATCTTATTAAACGGCGGAGCAGGATTGAGTGGGCAAACAGCGTACTCCTGTTGGACCAGATAGGGTGAAAATTCCAGTAAGACTAAGATGGGTTTGCAGCGCATGTGGAAAAATGCACGGAACGTGATGACAAGGATGGTGAGCTGCAGACAAAAGATGCCACCTGTGATTATGGTGCAATGGCATTAACAGGCATCTGGCTCAAACAAGGAATGGAAGGTGCACATAATATACCTCACTACAATGTATTATGTTATTGTTACAGCATTAGAAATAGATGATGTGCCTGAGCGTTGCAAGAGAGGAACTAAAAGGCTGCTGGTTGTATAGTTTTGACTACCAAATTACGGAAAGGAAATAGAGGAGCAGAATTTCAGCCGCATCACCAAAATATGCACGGCCTTTAGAGTAGTGATAATGGGGATTTCAATTATCTCAATATAGACTAGGGAAATAAAGGCTTAAGGACAAGCGCTAGAACCTCCACTTTTGAGCCTATCGCCCAAAAGTAGGTGTTATTTCCGGTGTGGACGGTAAAAAAGGGTTTTCAGAGCGCCGGCTTCTTGTCCATTCTCAAAACACATTTTTGAAAATGGGCGTTACCGCGAGCGATATCAAATGGGCGGTAGCATTACATTTTTTGGACCTTATGCCGTAAAGTGTGGCCGTCCTTAGCAACGGCATGGCAATGCTCGATTCCTGTGATTCAGGAGGTCAAGGGTCATCATGACATGCGCAGAAGAGGAGACAGAGACTGGGAGCTCAGAGGCACTGAAAGTTTGTGTGGCTGTGGTGTGTGCTTGTCTGGCTGTTGTGGGAGACACGATGGAGATTCACCAGCGGCAAAAAGCCTACTAAGAACACCGAGATTTTTGTCCGACAAATAAGCTATAACATGGAAGGGTGGGAGGAGCCCGTAGAGCTGGTAGCCAGGAACACTGGTGGCAGAGGGCTCCCAGTGGTCCCCGAGCATGGCACTCCACTCCTAGGTTCTGCACCACCAATGTGAATGATAGATGAGAGCAAGGACGAAGATCCTGCTAATGCATCAGAGAATGTTGCCCCCTCGGTAACCCCTGCTCCTGTACCCGTGCACCCATCGCATCTGCCTTCATCTCCCCTAATGAGGCACCACCTGAGGAACTCCTCGGCCAGGCGCCATGGAGCGAGGAGTGGAAGGGATAGAAGTGGAGACAAGAAAGAGAGGGGGAAGGAAAGTGAAGTGCATGAGCGCAGGTGATGGCTGTGTTCGATCTCCATCTGGGTGCATGCAACTTGTTGCAATGTATGGGGGCTGGGGATCACGCTCCTGCTTTGACTTTGTATTCTGTGTTGATGGACATGTTGACCATGTAATTTATGTCAATGGTGTAAAAAGTGGGATGTGGGCGGGGATTGGGTGTGATTGGCTGTGTCATTTATGCTGTCAGACCAATGTTGGTATTAAACTTTTGTTATTGAACATAAGCTTGTTGAGCATTCTCTCAGTTAGCTTAACCGTTACACAGTGGTGATTCCTTATAATTAAATGGTTAAATACAACTTTACATCAATCGACGTAAACTTTAACTGGCACCAAGCTGATGGGTACCATTGATGTCTCAGGTGCGCACACACATCAGTGTGTCAGCGTTGTCTCTCGCATCAGGGCTTCATCAGGCAAATGCTTCAGATATCAGCTCCGATATAGCAGGATAGGTAAGATGAACACGTGGCTTGAGGAATGGTGCAAGAGGGAGGGATTCAAATTCCTGGGACACTAGAACCGGTTCTGGGGCAGGTGGGACCAATACAAACTGGATGGTCTGCACCTGGGCAGGACCGAAACCAATGTGCTAGGGAGAATGTGTTTAGTGCTGTTGGGGAGGGTTTAAACAATTATGGCAGGGTGATGGGAATCTAGGCAGGAAGACAGATGGAATGAAAATGGGGGAAGAAGCAAAAGGTTCAAAGGAGATCAGGAAAAGGGAGGGCAGAGAAATCAAAAGGCAAAAATCTAAAAAAGGTCTCATTACAACGTAATTCTAAAAGGACAAAGAGTGTTAAAAAGCAAGCCTGAAGTCTCCATGTATCAATGCGAGGAGCTTTCGTAATGAGGTGGATAAATTAACTGTTAGCTGTTAACGGATATAATTTATTTGGATTACGGAGATATAGCTCCAGCGTGACCAAGGCTGTAAACTCAACATCCAGGGGTATTCAATATTCAGGAAGGATAGACAGAAAGTAAAGAAGTTCGGGTAGTGTTGCTGGTTAAATATGAGATTAACGAAATAGTCAGGAAGGACATTAGCTTCGATGATGTGGAATCTGTATGGGTGGAGTTGCGGAATACGAAATGACAGAAAACGCTAGTGGGAGTTGTGTACAGACACCAGTGAGGTTGGGGATGGCATCAAACGGGAAATTAGGGATCTGTGCAATAAAGGTACAGCAGTTATCATGGGTGACTTTAATCTGCATATAGATTGGGCTAACCAAACTGGTAGAAATACGGTGGAGCAGGATTTCCTGGAGTGTATAAGGCATGGTTTTCTCGACCAATACATCGAGGAATCAACTAGAGAGCTGGCCATCCTCGACTGGGTGCTGTATAACGAGAGAGGATTTATTAGCAATCTTGTTGTGCGACGCCCCTTGCGCAAGAGTGACCATAAATGGTAGAATTCTTCATTAAGATGAAGGGTGACACAGTTACTTCAGAGACTAGAGTGCTGAACGTAAAGAAAGGTAACGTCGATGGTATGAGACGTGAATTGGCTAGGATAGACTGGCAAATATTACTTAAAGGGTTCATGGTGGATAGGCAATCGCAGAAGATATTTAAAGATCACATGGATGAACTTCAACAATTGTACATCTCGGTCTAGTGTAAAAAATAAAACGGGGAAGGTGGCTCAACGTGGCTAACAATGGAAATTCGGGATAGTGTTAAATCCAAGGAAGAGGCATATAAATTGTCCAGAAAAAGCAGCAAACCTGAGGACTGGGAGAAATTTAGAATTCAACATAGGAAGATAAATGGTTTAATTAGGAGGGGGAAATAGATTATGAGAGTAAGCTTGTGGGAACATAAAAACTGACTGCAAAAGCTTCTACAGATGTGTGAAGAGAAAAAGATTAGAGCAGACAAATGTCAGTCCCTTGCAGTTAATATCAGGTGAATTTATAATGGTAAACAAAGAAATGGCAGACCAACTGAACAAATACTTTGGTTCTGTCTTCACTAAGGAAGACACAAATAACCTTCTGGAAATACTAGGGGACCGAGGGCCTAGCGAGAAGGAGGACCTGAAGAAAATCCTTATTAGTCAGAAATTTTTGTTAGGGAAATTGATGGGACTGCATGCTGATAAATCCCCAGGGCCTGACAGTCTGCATCCCAGAGTACTTAAGGAAGAGTCACTAGGAATAGTGGATACATTAGTGGTCATTTTCCAACATTCTCTAGACCCTGGATCAATTCCTATCGATTGAAGTGTAGCTAATGTATCCTCACTTTTTAAAAAAGGAGAGAGAGAGAAAAGAGGGAATTATCGACTGGTTAGAGTGATATCGGTCGTAGGCAAAATTTTGAAATCAATTATTAAAGATGTAATAGCAGCGCATTTGGAAAGCAGCGACAGGATGTGTCCAAGTCAGCATGAATTTATGAAAGGGAAATCATGCTTGACAAAACTTCGAGAATTTTTAGAGGATGTAATTAGTCGAGTGGACATGGGAGAACCAGTGGATTTGGTGTATTTGGACTTTCAAAAGGCTTTTGACAAGGTCCCACACAAGAGATTAGTGTTCAAAAGTAAAGCACATGGTATTGGGGGTATTGCATTGACGTGGATAGAGAACTAGTTGCAGACAGGAAGCAAAGAGAAGGAATAAACGGGTCCTTTTCAGAATGGCAGGCAGTGACTAGTGGGGTACCGCAAGGTTGAGTGCTGGGACCCCAGCTATTTACAATATACATTAATGATTTAGACGAAGGAATTGAACGTAATATCTCCCATTTTCCAGATGACATTAAACTTGTTAGCAGAGTGAGCTGTGAGGACAATGCCAAGAGGCTGCAGATTGACTTGGACAGGTTAGGTGAGTGGGCAAATGCATGGCAGATGCAGTATAATGTAAATAAATGTGAGGTTATCCACGTTGGTGGCAAACACAGGACAGCAGAATATTATCTGAATTGTGAAAGATTAGGAAAAGGGGAGGTGCAAAGCGACCTGAGTGTCATGGTACATCAGTAATTGAAAGTTGGCATACAGATACAGCAGGCGGTGAAGAAGGCAAATGGCATGTTGGCCTTCATAGTGAGAGGATCTGAGTATAGGAGCAGGGAGTACTTAATGCAGTTGTACAGGGCCTTGGTGAGGCCACACCTTGAATATTTTGCACAGTTTTGCTGTCCTAATCTGAGGAAGGACATTCGTGATATTGAGCGAGTGCAACGAATGTTCACCAGACTGGTTCGTGGGATGGCAGGACTGACATATGAAGACAGATTGGATTGACTAGGCTTATAATCATTGGAATTTAGAAGGATGAGAGGGGATCTCTTAGAAACATATACAATCCTGACGGGATTGGACAGATTAGATGCAGGAAGAATGTTCCCGATGTTGGGGAAGTCCATAACCAGGGGTCACAATCGAAGGAAAAGGGGTAAGCCATTTAGGACGGAGATGAAGAGAAACGCCTTCACACAGAGAATTGGGAACCTGTGGAATTCTCTACAACAGAAAGTTGTTGAGGCCAGTTCGTTAGATATATTCAAAAGGGAGTTACATGTGGCTCTTATGGCTAGAGGGATCAAGGGGTATGGAGGTGAAGCAGGATAGGGGTACTAAAGTTGCAAAAATGTTCAGCCATGATTATATTGAATGGTAGTGCAGGCTCGAAAGGCCGAATGGCCTACTCCTGCACCTATTTTCTATGTTTCTACGTTTCCTCATGTAAGAGTGGGATTTAACAAATGCCAACCATTCAGCTGGCGTGCTCCTGGTTACACTTTTTGTGGGCGTTTTTTTGAGCGGCAATATTTTGCCGATATGTGTGCGAGGCAGTCAAATATTTGGTGACCGATCTCCATGGTCGCTAGTTTGCATAGGTATGCTCTTTAAAATAAAAAACAGTCCCCGTGTGTTATCTTTGAAACTCGGCGTTAAGTCCATGATGAAATTAAAACTGGGCGATAATATGGGCGCTCAAATCGCCCATTCTGCTGATTCGGCCCCAAAAAAGTGGGCGGGCAGTAATATTTTTTCTCTGCATTAAGCAAATGGGGAAAATAACGCTCGACGATAAGTCTCCTAAAAAGCCCGTTAGTTTCCATTTTGTGCCAAAATGGATGATATCTCTGCGTTATACGTCATTTCGCATTAAATGGACATTAAGTGTGCATTAAGCAGTCAAAAAACTGCATGTTCTAACTTATAGAGCAGGAGGAATTCCTGAAATGTGTACAAGATAACCACTAGGATCAGTATGTTTCTAACCCAAAAATAAGGAACCAGTATTAGATGTAGTTCTGGGGAATAATGTGGGCCAAGTGGAGCATGTTTCAGTATCGGAACATTTGGCAAAACGTGATCACAATATTATTACATTTAGAGTATTTACGGAAAGAGAATGGAAAAATCAAGGCTGGCAATACTCAATTGGATCAGAGGTACTTTCAGTCAGTGAATAGGAATGCGACCCAAGTGAATTATAATCAACGATTTGCAGATGAATCAGTAAATGTTTTAAAGTAGACCTTCAAAGAGGAGCTAGTTTGGCTACAAACTAGATATGATCTCAAGGTGGGAAAGGAAGAGCAGCCAAATCTAGAATTTCCTGGATTACAATAAATCAGGAAATGGGAAGCTTATGATAAATGTTAGGTTCATAATTCAGTTTGGAATTAAGCTGAATAAAAAATCACAGCTGAAAACTGACAGACAATAAGTAGGAAATACATTGCACGAGAACATTATTACAGCAACAGCAAAAAATATATATAACCATACAGATAATAAAAGAACAGTCAAAGGAAGCATATGGCCAATTAGGGACCAAAATGGAGCCCACAGAGCTTGCAACGTTCGGGAGAGATGTTCTCAAAATTATGAAACGTTTTGACTAAAAATTTAACACTGGATGAAGCGTCGGTAATCATGGACATAGATTTAAGGTGATTGCCAAAAGATCAGGTGAATTGTTATGATCTGGAACGCATTGCCTGAAAGAGTAATATAAGCGGATTACAGCTCGTTTCACGACCTCAGGACATTCCAAAGCACGTTACAGCCAATGAAGTACTTTTTTGAAGTGCAGTAATATTGCAATGTAGGAAGCGGGAGAGACAATGTGTGCAGAGCACAAACAGCACTGAGATAATCACAAAACAATCTGCTTTACATACCTGATTTGAGGGGTGGATATGATCCACTGTGCCGCACACCACTGCTCAACCACCTAACATGAGAATCTGTTATATAGGCCCACATACACCGCGAGATAAAGGAATGGGGACTGACAGGAGTGAGGATTTACTGAGACTGGTGCAAGTTTTCTCAATTCGGGAACATTACTGAGAATCCGACAGTGGCAGAAATAATTGCAGTGTTTAAAATAAGGCGAGGAGAGATCGAGTCAGCCCCTGGGAGCTTTTTTGGATTTTTTGGGATGGTGTGTCATCTTTAACTCACCTGCTGGAGTTTCTGACACTCATCACTGATTTGTAGAGCAGGGAAATACAGCTGCAATGATCAAGTCAGATTTTAGTGAAGCAGCCGACAAGGTTCCACATCTGCAAACGGTGAGGAATTTTAGGATCGGTGGGAGATCTGGCACTGCACAGAGAAGTAATTACAAAAATGTTTGTAGGCTATCGACAAATGAGAACCTATAAAGGAGGGGTGACGGTTAAAGATCTGGATCTTCCTTCGTACTAGTTTACTTTTAATGATTTGATTAATCGAATCTCAGCGGTGATGAGGATATATTCGTGTCACAAAGTGAAAATGATACTAACATAGCTAACACTATAAATCCATAGAAATGTACTGGGCGGGAGCAGTTCATCTGACCCATTCTATCTCTACTGCGTTCTTTGATGAAGTAATCAACAACGATCCACACTGTCCTCCCCTCTCCGTAGCCATTTAATTTATCTGCTGCAATATTTACCTATATTTCTCATAACTATTCCAAAAGAGTATAAAAACATAAGAATTAGGAGCAGGTGTAGAAATTCGGCCTATAGAGCCTGCTCCGTCATTCAGAAGATCATGAATTATCTTCTAACTTACACTGTTCCCATATCCCTTAATATTCAAAAATCTATCAATCTCTGTCTTTAATATAATGACAGACTGAGCGTCCAGAGCTCTCTGGGGTAGAGAGTGCCAAGAATTTTCTCCTCAATGGCCGACCTTTTATTCTAAGACTGTGAATCCCTGGTTCTAGTCTCCACCGCCAGAGCAAATATCCTGCCTGCCCTGCCGAGCCCTGTAACCATTATGTATGTATCAATGAGACAACCTCTCATTCTTCTAAACTCCAGACATTATAGCATTAACCTGCTCAATCTCTCCTCATAGGCCAATCTCCCATCCCAGGAATCAGTTTGATGAACTTTCATTGCACTCTCTCTGTGCCAAGTATAGCCTTCCTCAGTTAAGGGGACCCGATCTGCACACCATTCTCCAGATGTGGTCTCAACAGGGCCTTATATAATTGCAATAATAACATATAGATATACTTTTTGAGAATAAGAGTAAATAACTATTATTGCAATTATATCATCATCATCATCATCTTAGTCTCAAAACGTCTTGAAATAAAGGCAAACATACAATTTCCTTTCTGAATTGCTTGCTGTACCTCCATGTTAAATTTTAATGATTCGTTTTCAAGGAAACACAGGTCCCTTTGAACACCAAGAGTTCCCAATCTCTCACCATTTAAAAAATACTCTGCTTTTCTATTCTTCCGACAAAAATGGATAACTTCACATTTCTCCGCGTTATATTCCATTTCCCATGTTCTTGTTCACTAATTTAGCCTATCTATATCCTCTTGAATCATCTTTACATCCGTCTCACAACTTACATTCCCACCTAGCTTTGAATCATCAGCAAACTTTTATATATTACATTTGGCCCCCTCATCAAAATCATTGACATAGATTGTGAATAACTGGGGCGGATTCACTGATCCTTGCGGAACCCCACTAGTTAGAGACTGGCAAACCGAACATTTCCCGTTAATTACTACTGATTGCTTTCTGTCCATTAACCAAAACTCAATCCATGCTAGTATAAAGCCCCCCAATCCCATGAGCCCTAATTGTATTTCATATCCTCTTGCGTGGCGCCTTATCGAATGCCTTCTCAAAATCCAAATGTACCACCTGCACTGGTTCCCCCTTACTTATGCTATTAGTTACAACCTCAAAAATCTCTAGGAGATTTGTATTACATAATTTCCATTTCATAAATCCGCGTTGATTCTGCTCAATCCTAATATTATTTCATCAGTGCCCTGACACCACGTTCACAATAATAGATTCTAACATTGTTCCCTACGACTGATATCAGGATAACTGGCCTGTAATACCCCATTTTCTTTCTCTCTCCTTTCCTAAATATCTCGGTTACATTTTCTAACTTCCAATCTCCAGGAACTATTCGAGCCTCTGTGGAATTTTGGAACGTGACATCCAATGCATTCACTATCTTTATAGCCACCTCTTTCAGATCCATAGGATGTAGGCCCTCAAGTGCGGGGGATTTGTCGACTTAAGTCCCATTAATTTCAACAGCGCTATTTTTTACTAATACTAATTTCTTGCAGTTTATCGTTCTTGCTCAACGTTGGTTCTACATTATTTCCGGCACTTGAGAGGTTTTCAACTCTGTTCTACAGCGTTGACATTTCTCTTGTTGTTTTTAAATTCACTCTTCCGTGAATACTCCAAGCTCCCCCCACCCCCCGCGTCCCCTCCACCGCCCACCCGCCTTCTTTATTTTAAAGCCCAGTCTACTGAACTAATTATTCGATTCACCTGGACAATGGTTCTAGCCCGGTTCAAGTGGAGCCCGTTCCAACAGAAAAGCCCCCTCTTTCCCGAGTACTGGTGCAAATGCCCCTGAAGCAAAACCCCAACCAACCAAACCAGGCATTTACATTTCTATTCCGCTTATCCCTCTACCAATTGGCGGGTGGCTCAAGTAACAATCCCAAGATTATTATGCTTGAGGTTCTGCTTTTCAATATGGAAACAACTTCCTCAAACTATTTCAGCAGAACCTCGTTCCAAGTTCTACCTGTGTTGTTGGTTCGTAAATCGACCACAACAACTGGATCCACCCCATCCAACTCCAAGTTCTTCTCCAGCCGCGAGGAGATGTATTTAACCCTCGTCTGGACATGCAACGCCAGCTTCAGAACTCTCATCCCGATTGCAGAGAACTGTATCTGTCCCTCTGACAATATGTCACCTGCCACAACTACATTCGCTTTGACTCCCGTATTTGAATGGCGTCCTGAAACGTGGGGCGATGGTCAGTCTGCTCCTCTATCCTGCACACTTTCCCCACATGCAAACAGGCAGATAAAAACGGCAAACCTGGTGGATAAGAGCAAAGACTGAGTGTCCTCCAGCACTGCACCTGGGGGCCCCTTAACTGCCTAGGTTCCAGTCATGCCCACCTGTCCGTGACCAATAAAACAAACCTGCATCACTACCTCATGTAATGATTGCAACTGTCTCCTGGACGAAACCGTACAGGTAAATCGATCCCTACCTCATGCATTACCATGTTTGCAGCTAAAACTTCAGCTTAGCAACTATGAGCTGAAGTTCCTCGAGTTGCAGACACTTACTTCAGATGTGGTTATTCTAGATCACAATGCTCTCCGCTAATTCCCACATGCAGCAGTTATGCCGCACCGCCTCCCCTGCCATCTATAATCTTGTTTTATTCATTAATTAAAGCTTTTATTCAATCGATATTTATGTTTTATTGTTTAATTATTTTATATGTTTTGTAATTAATTTAATAAGTACGAGGATATAATTTTTTCTGCGCTCTTTATGTAATACTCTTCTCTAACTTAAAGAGCAAATAAATGCTGTAATACTCACAACCAATGTTCTACCTGCTCACTTGTAACGTCACTCTTTGATTTTGTTTAGAGGTAGAAACTAGTTCCTTATCACATTAAGTTATTTATTGAACATCTCCCACTGATCTGCTGTCATTTCACCTGCTAACTGATTTGCACAGTTTACTTTGGGCAATCCCTGTCTCATCATTGAAGTCGGCCTTATCAAAATCTAGAATTGTAGTAGTTGTTTCGCATTTCTCCCTTTCAAAAACTACATTGAGTTCTATCATGGCGCCTGGCTGAGGCTGTGGAAGGGAGCTATCCACACACCAGGCCTCCATGGAGTCAATTAGCTTAACTCATAATTAGTTTTATTAAAACTCATTTAACAAATAGACAGAGAAAAGTTCTTTGTTGTCTGATATGTCAAATTAAATGAAATAGTTGACATTGTTATTGGAGAGTTTCAAAAAACTATGTACAGTTAAAACAATATTTACCATTAGAAATTGCCATCTCCCTGTACTGCTGCTGACTCGATTAGTGAAGGCAGCTCCCCTAGCAGTACATGTTCTGACCCTACCCTTATCTCAGCCTAATTGCTCCAACCCCCCCAGAACAGGCGATGGACCAAATATTGCGCTATTTTCGATCACCGCAGTAATGTCGCATTTAAGGTTACAGTGTTCCTCTCATAGTTGTAGTGCACCTACATTAACACTAGAGGCGAGAGTACTCCTGCTATATTGTGGAGCCCCTACACTTAAACTAGAGGATGACCATACTTCTCTGGTACTATTGGTCGTACTACATTTACATTGAGGTGTGAGTGCATTTCCTGTAATTAAACTAAAGGTTACTGTCCTGCACTAGTACTACTGCCACCCCTACACTTACACAAGAGGAGAAAATGTTCCTTCCGCACAAGTGGTGCATACACTTTTCGTCGAGGTCACCTCAATACAACTGTGCTTATTCTAGTGCTGGACATGATTGTCCCGTTCTAGTGATTCCCAGCATTTACACCAGCGGTGGTTCTGCTTCTACGGTACGAGTGATATAGAACATAGAAACATAGAAACATAGAAAAATAGGTGCAGGAGTAGGCCATTCGGTCCTTCTAGCCTGCACCGCCATTCAATGAGTTCATGGCTGAACATGCAACTTCAGTACCCCATTCCTGCTTTCTCACCATACCCCTTGATCCCCCTAGTAATAAATTTAAATACTGAGCTAATTTTGTGAAGGCCCCAGTGAGATGCACTATGCACTAGAGGTGACCATGCTCCACCACTAGGAGCGGTGGCCCCACATTTAAAATGGTAGTGACAGTGCTCTTCTGGTATCAGTGGTAACCTTCAATTGCACACGAGCTGACCATGCTCATCTGGTACTGGATGTGCCCCTACACTTACATTAACACTAGAGTTGTACTAATTGTAATCTTACAATTTATTAGGAGTGAACATACTCCTCTAAGTCTAGTGGTACCCATACACTTAAACAAAGGAGACCGAGACACTTCATTGCTGGGGAAATACTACACTTATATTAGATGTGATAGTACTCATTCTGTACGAGTGGTGCCCCTGCACTTATATTAGGGGTGACCGTGTTCCTCCGGGATTAGTATAAGGCACACACTTACACCATTAGTGATCGTGTTCTTGAGGTATTAGTGACAGCGTATACTTACACGAGAGCTGACCATCCTCCAACACTACTACTGGTTCCTTACACTTTCACTAGTGGTGAACATTTTCGTCCGGTACTAATGGTTCCCTATACTTACACCAGCAGTGATGCTGCTTCCAAGTTACTAGAGGTACTTCTACACGTGTACTACATGTGACCATGTTCCTTTGTTAACAGGGTGCCTACCGTTACACCAGATTTAACAAAGCTCTTTAATTGGTACAGCTGATTCTCTCTTGTTGGATACTCAACTCTTGTGCATTGAGAGAGACCCAACCAGTGGTCGACTGGCGAAGACTCTGCTTTTGCTGCACTCGTGTTAAACCTATTGCTGGAACACCCAGTCTTGCAGCAGCAGTGGTATACATACTAGGGGACACAAGTAAGAATATAAGAACATAATAAATTATGAGGGGCGAGAGAGTATAAATAGGAAGTGCGATTTTATTTAGCAGAGAGGTCAATAACCAGAGGGCATAGCTTTAAAATAATTGGTAGAAGCATTAGAGGGGAGAGGAGGAGAACATTTTTACCCAGAGGTTTGTGCAGGTCTGGAACTCACTGCCTGAATGGGTGGTTGAGGTAGAAACCCTGATCGCATTTGAAAAGTACATGAAAATGGACTTGGCGCCGTAACCTACAAGGCTACGGGCCACGATCTGGAAAGTGAGGTTAGGCAGGCTGCCGCTTTTTCGGTCGGACCAGACACGATGGGTCGAGTAGGCTTATTCCGTGCCATGTATTTCTATGATTCTATTCTGCACCTCGAACCTGCTCTGACATTTAATAAGATCATGGAGTATATTTTATTTCAACTCCACCTTTCTGTATTATCACCATATACTTGGTTCGCTGAGTACCCACAAAACTATCCATCACTGTCTTGAATATATTCAATAACTCAGCATCAACACCTGGTTGAGATAAAGAAATCGAAAGATTCCTAATCCTTTGATTGAAGAAATGTCTCCTCATCTCAGTCCTACGTAGTTGCCCTCTTATTCTGAGATTATAACACGTGTTCTAAATTCCACAGCCAGGAGAAATATTCGCCCAGCAGCTACCCTCTCAAGCCCCTTATGAATTTTATTCCTTTCAATGAGATCACCTCTCATTCTTCTAAACTCTACAAATGATCGGTCTTGTCTACTCAATCTCTCCTCAGATGAGAAACCACTCGTCACAGAAGTAGTCTAGTGAGGCATCATTGCAATCCCTCTAAGGCAGGATTCCTTAGGTAAGGATACCTAAACCGTACAAACTACTCCAGGTGTGCTCTTAACTAGACCTTATATAATTGCAGTAAGAAGTCTTTACTATTCTACTCCAATCAATTTGTAACGAAGGCTAACATACTATTTGCTTTCCTGAATATTTACTTTCTTTGATTCATGTATAAGGACACCCAAGCTCCTCTGAATAACAATATTTCCGATTATTTCACCATTTAAAAATATTCTGCTTTTCTATTTTTCATACCTAAGTGGATCACTTCACATTTTGACACATTATATTCCAATTTCCTTGTTCTTGCACATTCACTTAACCTGCCTGTATCTGTTACTGCCTCTTTGCGTCCTCCTCACAACTTATTTTCCCACCTAGCCCTGTACCATCAGTAAAGTGGGATATATAACACTTGGTCCGCTCAGCTAGGCCATTGATATAGGTTTCAAATGGCTGAGTCCCAAGCACTGCTCAGAGCGGTACCCCACTGGTTACAGCCTGCCTACATGCAAATGACCCGTGTATTCCAACTCTCTGTTTTCTTTCCGTTTACCAAAACGCAATCCATGCAAATACATTACCCTCAATTCCATGAGCCCAAATTTTGTGCAATAACTTGCATGGCACATTATCGAATGGTTTTTGAAAATCGAATTGCAATACATCCATTGTTTCCTCCTTATAGAAGTTGCTAGTTACAAGCTCAAAATCACTATTCGATGTGTTAGTCATGACTTGACTTTCATCAAAACATGTTCACTCTGCCGAATCATATTATGATTTTCTACCTACTATGTTACGAATAATAGATTAGTTGATTAGCATTTTCCCTAATACTGATTTCAGGCTAACTGGTGTACAACTCCATGTTTTCTCGCTTCCTCCTTTCTTGTCTAGCGGGTTACATTTGACACTTTCCAATCTGTGGGGAACTTTATAGAATCTAGGGAATTCTGGAGGAATAAAACCAATGCACCCACTGTCTCTGCTGTAATCTATTTTAGAACGCTTGGATGTAGGCCATTACGCCCAGGAGACTTTTGGGGTTTATTCCCATTAATGGTTCCAGTACTATTTATTTATAAATAATCGTTTCTATTAAGGCCCTCACTACCACTAGACTCTTGGTTCCCCAGTATTTACGGAATGTTTTTATCTCTTCTTCCATGAAGACCGATAGAATGTATTTGTTTAATATCGCTGATATTTCTGTATTCCCAATTATAATTTCTACTGTCTCTGCAATGGTTCTGAAACGGACCCCAGCACAACGTAAGTAAAATATTTTTTCGCTTGTCTTAATTTCGAATCTGCTGGTGAAGAAATGGGACCTGGGCTCACCCTCTTACCATTTGCCTTCCTCCCTTCCCAAGGGCTGGCTCGCTGTCGATGGCAGCCGAACTGTCCTGTTTCTAGAACAAAGGGATTGGCATTTGGAGCAGCAGATATGAAGGGTAGAATGCTGGATGCTACATTTTCAATGCGCTTCGACCTCACCTCATTAATTGCAACACACTTGGTGATTCTTTCCTGCACGAAACCATTTCTTCCCAGAGAGTAGACAATTGGAAGAAAATCGGGCGGCTTATGAATGGCGGCTGGTCCGTATCATCATCATCAATAATCTATATTCATATAACGCCGTTAACGTAGTAAATTGGCCCAAAGCCTTTCTGGGAGCGATTCTCAAACAAAATGACATATGCAGACACATAAGCAGATATTAGGCAGGTGCCGAACAGCGTATTCAAAGAGTTAGGTTTGAAGCAGCAGCTCAGTGGATGCGAGAAAGGTGGAGAGGTGTACAGGTTTATGGACATTTTGCCGGGGTTTATGTCCTTTGAAGCTGAAGGGACGGTGGAGCGATATAAAACGGTGATGCACAAGAGGACAGAATTGGAGGAGCCATATATCTTGCATGGTTGTAGGGCTGGAGCAGGTTACAGAGATGGAGAAGGTGAGGTGATGGAGGGATTTGAAAACATGGATGAGAATTTCAAATCAAGGTTTTGGCGGACCGGGAGTCAATGTAGTTGAGCAAGTTCATGGGATGATGTGTGAACTGGACTTGATGCCAGTTAGTATGCAAGCAGCAGAAGTTTGGATGAACAGAAGTTTCCCGCAGATGCAAAGTGTAAGGCTGACTAGAAGAGCATTGGCATGGTGGCATCATGAGATAACAAAATCATGGATGAGTGTTTCAGTTCCCGTTTTAGGTCTTTACGGCAAGTCGAAAAACTATTAGAGATAAACAGACATCGACATGTGCAACTGAATGATGTATTGTGAGTCTAGAAATTACGTCTTGTGATATTAGCAGACGAAATAGTAAAATATACAATAGGAACACTCCGTACAATGTACATGTTGGTTTTGACGTTCATATCATGAATGGCAGGCAACGTTGCTTGCAATGAGTTAACTATTCCCATACCAATAACTTACAGCAAAACATAGGAGAGAAAAGCCGGACTAATCTTAATCTGCTTTCGATGGAGAGTGGAACCGGGCGGAGTATAAAATGAGGCGGAGACATGAATATACCTGTTTATCGCCAAACTGATTAAGTTAAATTACCACTTCTGGTATCTTATCGACTACTTTCTTAATGCACGCCAGTGCAGTTTCAGTCCTTGTCAATAAGTTTGATGACTCGCTGCGACATCCCATTAAATAAGCAATCGTTCTTTCCTTTCCCCAACATTTGTGAAGAGCCCAATTGTTTCCCTGTAGTTCCATGTGTCTGCGTGAGCTGGAAGTCACCACATTTAGTCTTAGAGGATGAATGCTACCTGTAATATCCTTCTTCTTTAATGGAGGTCTTAAACAGTTTAAGCTTCAAACAATATTTCCCAATCAGGTATCTGCTCAGTGCACAGTCTCCCCTCAGGCTTTCAATCGAGAACCGAAAGTCCGCTCCAGTTTTTCATAGTTCAGTAGACACGTTATATTGGATAAAGGGATATGGGAAAAAACCTGCACCAGCTAAAGTCTGCATTTACTACTCCATAGATGAGTCCGTTTAGGCAGCTAATTGCGAAGGCAATTAGAGATGTTAGACTGCTTAGAATTAGGTGGGACTGTAAGAGGACAATGATTCCCGCTAGTGGAGGCTATTTTAAACTAACCTGGCACTCGAGAGACTGACGGAAGCCGGTGAACGTGAATTTTGAACGCCGCCTAAATTTACTATCATTGAAGCCAAAGGAGAGTAATATAGAGAGGGTACCGGGAGGGGAGGATGTAAAACTGGCTTTCCACCGGCCTGTTGTGTTAAAATTACCCCAGTGCGAGAGGGGTGTGTTTGTTGGCGGCAGGGCCGGGGAGGGGATGGGGAGGTGTGCGGGGTAGTCCAGATCCAGGTATGTGTGAAGTCTCACTGGGCAAGCTGAGGAATGTAGAGCAGACACCCACCCCATTGCCCGACTGAACGCCTAACACCAAAAAGGAATGAAGTTCAACATGGGTGAGAGGCGAGGCAGAGGAGAGGGCAGGAGCTGTAGGGAGAAAATAACATTGTCCTTAGTCAAGAAAGTAATCACGCCGTTGATCATTTATTTCAATCGTTTAAGCAACATGCGCATTGCTGCATCATAGATCAACCATGTGGTTCACTGCAGAAAGTCCAAACAATCAGAGCTGATAACTTTCTTATATTTAAATTGCAAAGTTTGTGTTTCCATTTTAAATTTAAGCTCCGTTTAACATCTACTATGCTTCGGAACGTTACTATTGTATACGCTTCCACCGTCCTTTCACGAAGTGTGTTCCAGGTTCATAAAAACTCGCGGCATAATGACATGTTTCCTCATCTCCCCTCTTGCACTTTTACCAATTACATTAAATCTGCGTCCTTTGGCTACCGACTGCTTTGGCAGCAAAAATAGCTTCTCCTCATGCATTCTATCAAAGCATCTCATAATTTTGAACAACACTAATTAATCGTCCCTTATACTGCCCTGGTCTATGGAGAATAATCCCAGCTTGTATAGGATCTTTACATAACGGAATCCCTCGTCCCTGCCAATATCGGCTGCAGGGAATTCTGGGGGAGAGGTGAGCAGCCAGAGGTCGTGGACCACATCGGGACCAACGACATAGGTAGCAAGAGGGATGAGTTCCTGAAGGTCGAGTTTAGGGAGCTAGGAGAGAGATTAAAAAGGAGCACATCAAAGGCAGTCATGTCATGATTACTCCCGGTGCCACGAGCTAGCGAGTACAGAAATAAGAGGATAGAGCAGATGAAGACATGGCTGGAGAGATGGTGGAGGCGGGAGGGCTTTAGTTTCCTGAGGCATTGGGACTGTTTCTGGGGGAGGTGGGACCTGTACAAGCCGGATGGGTTGCACTTCAACAGATCCGGAACCAATATCCTCGCGGGGGTGGGGGTTGCTGGTGCTTCTGGGGAGGGTTTAAACTAGCTTGGCAGGGGGATGGGAACTCAACATAGATTCAGTAGGGAGGGGAATAAAGCTGGAATTAGAAATCAAAAATAAAGTGAGTTTGAAGGAGAGAGGAAGCAAGCAGGAAAAAAGGGTAAACAAACACATTTCAGGGCTCTTTGTCTCAATGCACATAGCATTTGTAACAAAATAGGTGAGTTGATGGCACAAATAGAAACAAATGGGGATGATCTGATAGCCATTATAGATACGTGGTTGCAAGGTGAAGAGGACTGGAAATTAAATATTCAAGGGTATTGGACAATCCGGAAGGACGGACAAAAAGGAAAGGAGGTGAGGTAGCTCTCTTGATAAAGAATGGAATCACGACCATAGTGAAACGCGATATTGGCTCAAATGATCAGGATGTTGAATCAGTTTCGATGGAGATAAGGAATCATAAGGGGAAAAAGTGACTGGTGGGCGTAGTCTATAGGGCCGCTAACAGTAGCAACTCTGTTGGGTGGAGTTTAAACCAGGAAATAGTGGGGACTTGTAAAAAGGGATCATCAATAATCATGAATGATTTTAACCTCCATATTGATTAGACAAATCAAATTGGTCAGGGTAGCCGAGAGGAAGAGTTTGTAGGGTGCATAAGGGATGGGTTCCTTGAACAGTATGTAACGGAACCAACCAGGGGGCAAGCTATCTTAGATCTGGTCCTGTGTAATGAGACAGGATTGATAAACAGACTACTAATAAAGGATGCCCTTGGAATTACTGATCATAGCATGGTTGAATTTCAAATTCAGATGGAGGGTGAGAAAGTTAGATATCAAACCAGCGGACTAAGCTTAAATAAAGGAGACTACGGAGCTATGAGGGCAGAGTTGGCTAAAATGGTCAGGGAAAATAAATTAAAGTGTAGGACGGTTGATGAACAGAGGCATACATTCACAACTCTCAAGAAAAATATATTCCAGTGAGGAGAAAAGAAAAGATAGACATCGGTGGCTAACTGAATAAATAAAGAATGGTATCCAATTAAAATCAAGGGCATACAAAATGGCCAAAACGAGTGGGAGGCCAGATTTGGATGCTTTTAAAAACCAGCAAAGAACGACTAATAAAATGATTAAGAAAGCGAAGATAGACTATGAATGCAAGCCAGCACGAAATATAAAAACAGATAGCATTAGTTTCTATAGGTATATAAAAAGAAAAATAGTGGCTAAAATAAATGTTTTAAATTGAGTAATATTGTAGAGTGCTGCAGTACAGTGGGTCTTGGGGGCACTTGTGCATGAAACACAAAGTTTAGTATGCAGGCACAGCAAGTGATCAGGAAGGCCAATGGAATCTTGGCCTTTATTGCAAAGTGGATGGAGTATAAAAGCAGGAAGTCTTGCTACAGTTATACAGGGTATTGGTGAGGCCACACCTGGAATACTGCGTGCAGTTTTGATTTCCATATTTACAAAACGATATGCTTGCTTTGGAGGCAGTTCAGAGAAGGTTCACTAGATTTTTGCCGGAGATGAGAGTGTTGACTTATGAGGAAAGGTTGAGGAGGTTGGGCCTCTACTCATTGCAATTCAGAAAAATGATTGGTGTTCTTATCAAAACGTATCAGCTTACGAGAGGGGCTTGATGCAGAGAGTATGTTTATACTCATAGGGGAGACTAGAAATAGGGGGCATAAACTTAGAATAAGGTGCCACTCATTTAAAGCTGAGACGAGGAAGACTTTATTTTCTCAGAGGGTTGCAAATCTGTGTAATTTGCTGCCTCAGAGAGTTGTGGAAGCCGTGATAATGAACATATTAAAGACAGAGAGAGACAGTTTCTTAACCGATAAAAGATTAAGAGGTTATGGGGAGCGGGCAGGGAAGTGGACCTGAGTCCATGATCGGTTCAGCCATAATCATATTAAATGGCGGAGCAGGCTCGAGGTGCCGTATGACCTACTTCTGCGCCTAACTCTTCTGTACTTATGTTGTGATCTCTAGGGTCTTCATGGCCTTCCTAAAATGTGGTATCTGCGTTTGGACACAATGTTTTAGTTGATGCGTAATCAATAATTTACAAAGATTTATTCTAACCTCGGTGATTTTGTCGTCTGTGCCTCTATTTACAAAGCGAATTATCCTGTATGCTTGTTAACATAGAAACATAGAAACATAGAAAATAGGTGCAGGAGCAGGCCATTCGGACCTTCGAGTTTGCACCATCATTTAATATAATCATGGCTGATCATGCAAATTCAGTACCTCGCTTCTGCCTTCTCTCCATAGCCCCTAATCCCTCTGTGACAACTATATCAGCCTGTCCTGTCACCATCAAAGATTTGAATCCCTGAGGCACCAGGTCTGTAGGTTTCTGCAGCTCCTTTATAATTGCATTATTTAACTTATAAATGCACTCCACGTTTTTCCTTTAAACATGCAGCAATTCTCACTTCTCTGCATTCAATTGTACTGTCTTCATTTGTACGATTGAAAGCCTTCCGATAACGGTGGTGGCATCAGACCTGTAGCATAGACCTTGGGGACTTGTGTTTGAGAGGGGTTGTCCTGATCAGTCGGCTCACGAGAAGGCTGGGAAGGAAAAAGTAATTGTTGCAAAACAGTAAATAAATAAACAAATACATACATAATATGCAAACAAACAAGCTGACGTAAATGATGCTGATTTCCTCACGTAATGTGTGAAATTCCTCGATCAATGAGAATCGCAGCATACGTTTTAACGGGCTAGAATTTACCGTGTAAATAATGGTGAGGCTAATGGCACTCACTGTTATGTGTTCAAAAGTCGGACAGCTACATTGAGGCAGCACAAATGCACAGTTCAACGCGGAAACCTGGAGTTGCTGTCCGAGATCAAGATTATTCTGTAAGCTGCTCTAAAATTGCATCGGCTGCCTGGTTCCCCATTCAAATACATTTCCTGTATTTGCCTGTTAGAGAGGTACTGATTTCGCCACAACAAGTTATGGAACGTCCATATCACTCTAAGTGGCTTTTCAAAAAGCGTGACAATTTTAATTTATTGCCAAACAACCTCAATCGCACTGATAATGAACTTTTGCGAATGCGGAATTTTATTCCTTCATATTTGAATTGTTGATGAATGTTAATTAAATTTTTATTTAAAAGTTAAACCATTAGATTATCTATCTTTCTGTCTCTAATGTCTCTCTCTAAATCCTATCTTTATTTCCCTTTGGTTAATTCGCTTCCAAAACCTGATTTGACATTGAATTCACTATTCTAACTTACACTTCCTGTTTCAGAATCTGTACTGTTCAAACTTCAATCTTTCAATATGATTGGTGAAAGACATACACATTTGGTTCCTCAGTTCACACATGGCTTGAAGAGGGCGCCACAATGTTAAAGGCGTTTAGTGCAGTGCCAGTAAAATAAATCATAGAATTTATATGTAGATGGGCAAGTCGACCAAAAGTTTTGCATCTTACATCCTCGGGTTAGAGTAAATCCTGGCACAAAATTTCTCTTTGAAATACCAAATTCTGAACTATTAGAGTAAATATTGAGCAGAGCTGAAAATGTTGATTGGAAATCTGCTCTTGTAACTACAAACCTTATTGACTTGTATTATTGAATATTTCCATAAATCCTTGCTTCCGAAAATGGAAATGACGATTGATATCAGCATCTCCAACAATGCCAGCAAGTAGAGAATGAGTACGAGACTGAAATGGTATATCTGTGAATGATTAGCACAATCAGAAATAAGAACGACTTCAGGTAATGAGAATTGTTGTACATACAGCGACAGCACAATTTAGGGAGAATCCGAAATCGAAGCTAACAAATTAGCAAATTTTGGCCAACGAAATATATTAGGAGTGAAAGTGATTGCCCCCATTAGTGCTAAATGGGCATCGGAAACCCGTTTTAGGCTCCTTCCGGTTCTGGTCTGCAATAGAATTCAATTCAGGCAACTCAATTCAAGCGTAACGCAGCTAAGTTTCACTCCCATTGTCTGAATATTAGGCGACCCTCCAGATGGCATCAAGAATATGTCTTCAGCAGAAAGCAAATTGCAGTGTGGGAGCGGGAATTAATGGACCAAGCCGTGGAAGTATTATTCAGCCCCCAGGTGAAACTTTGAACTGTGCCTTTCGATAACAAAACTGACCGCAATGTTCGAAGTCTAGAAGAAATCTTAATTTAAGCTTATCTACACGACAGGCTGAGGAGGGAGCAGCAGCAAAATACTGCGCCGCCACAGGCTGGCTGGTGTAATTACAGCATAACGTCTGCTCGTTGCAAACGTGAACAACTGGATTGTGATTGTGTTAAATTTCTCCCACAGCCCTCCCCCGCCCCCCAATCCCTACAGCCCCTTGATTATCCATTGTGGGAATATTATTAGTGTCCTCTACGATAAAGACTGACACAAAATATTTGGTCAGAATTTCTGCCATCTCCATGTTCCCCATTACTAATTTCCCGGTCTCGTCCTCTAAGGGACCAATGTTTATCTAGACACTCTTTTCCTTTTTATATGCCTATAGAGCTCTTGATATCTGTTTTAATATTTCGTGCTAGTTTACTTTCATAGTCTATCGTCCCTTTCTTAATCATTCTTTTAGTCATTCTTTGTTGGCTTTTAAACGCTTCACAATCTTCTGTTCTCCCACTAGTTTTGGCCACTTTGTATGCCCTTGTTTTTAATTAGATACCGTTCTTTATTTCTTTAGCTAGCCACAGATGGCTACTTTTCTCTTACGCCCTTTTCTCCTCACTGGAATATATTTTTCTTGAGAGTTGGGAAATATCTCCTTAAATGCACACCACTGTTCATCAAGCGTCCTAAACTTTAATCGGTTTTCCCAGTCCACTTTAGCCAACTCTGCCTTCATATCTTCATACTCTCCTTTATTTAAGCTTAGTACGCTGGTTAGAGGTCCAACTTTCTCATCCTCCATCTAAATTTGAAATTCAATCCTGCTATCATGCTATCATTCCAAGGGGATCCTTTGCTAGGATATTGTTTATTAATCCTGTTTTATTACACAGGACCAGATCTAAGGTAGCCTGCATCTTTTGTGACTGTAACAAAGATCAACTATCCCTCCTCGTCCTTCTCGACCTATCTGCACATTTGGACACTTTTGATAGCTCTATCCTCCTCCAACGTCTCTCCACAATCGTCCCGCTGTGTGGGATTGCACTTCCTGGTTCCATTCTTATGTATCTAATCGTCGACAGAAAATCAGCTGCAATTGCTTCCATTCTCAACCCCGCATCGTTAGATCTGTTATTTCCCCAAAGAACATTCCTTGGCCCCCTTCTATTTTTCCTCTATATGCTGCCTCTTGGCAACATCACCCCAAAACTCGGTGTCAGTTTCCACATGTACGCTGACGACACACAGCGTTACCTCACCACCACTTCTCACGATCCCACCACATTCTCTAAATTGTCAGACTGCTTGTCCGACATCCAGTACTGCATGCGCAGAAATGTTCCCCAATTAAATATTGGGAAGACCGATGCCATTGTCTTTGATCACAGCCACAAACTATGTTCACTAGGCACCGACACCATCCCTCTACCTAGCATCTGTCTGAGGCTGAACCAGGCTGCTCGCAACCTGGGTGTCATATTTGACCCTGAAATGAGCTTCCAACCATATATCCACGGCATAACCAAAACCATATATTTCCAGCTCCATAACATTGCCCGTCTTAAATCCTGCCTCCGCTGATCTGCTGCTGAAACTCTGATGCATGGCTTTGTTATGTTTGACATTTTACTATGTTTGATGTGCTTTATAAATACAAATTATTGTTGTTGTCGAGTGATACAGCACAAAAGAAGGCCATCCGTCCCATCGTGCCCATGCTTGCACCTTGAACGAGATATCCAATTAGACTCACTCTCTTGCCCTTTCCCCATAGCCCTGCATTTTTTCCATTCAAGCATGTTTCAAATTCGTCTTTGAAAGTTATTATTGAACTTTCTTCCACTACCTATTCTGGCAATGCTTTCCAGATAATAACAAGTCGCCGTGTAAAAAAAACAAATTCTCTACATCGCCCCGATGGTTCTTTTCCTGATTATCTTCAATCTGTTTCCACTGGTTACTGACGCGCCGCCACTGGCTTCCGCTTTTCCTTAATTACTCTATTAAAATGTCATAATTCACATGATCTATGTAATTAATCGTTGTGTTACACATTTAGAGAATATAAGCGAATTTGTGTTGCCCCTCTAAATATTTATATTAACTACACTATTGTTTCTTGTATACAAGTCTTCACAGGGTGCCCCCTCATCCCATTGAAACTCTAACTTGAAACAATTTTGCGGTTTCATCTCGTAAGATGGAATCCCAGAGCGGTTTTAGAACGGCTCCAAAAGGGATTCTTCACTGCTTCTCTCTCACTTTGTTCCGCTAACCATTGGGTTTCATTAAGCCTCTGTATGCCTGAGAAATGGAGAGTTACATTGTGAACGGCAATCTCAATCGTTTTTTATAGAAAATTATTAAACTGCAATCAACCGTAACTCGGCCAGAGGGAATGCTGACTTGATTATTCATGTATTAAGGGAGTTATGCTAACCCTGTGTAAAGTAATGCTAGGGTTTCAACTGGAGTGTTGTGGCCAATGCGAAGCACCAGTCTCAGAGAGGGTGCAGATGAGATTTTTTTTTTAAATACCAGGGATTAAATTCTTCAGTTACATAGATCACTTAGAGAAACGGATGTTGCTCTACTTCGAATAAAGGAATTTAAAGGGATATTTGATAGAATTTTTAAAAATCATGAAAGCATTTGATAGATTAAAGAAGTGACAAACGAATACCTACAGGACGCAGAGTTAAGGTAATTTGCAAATTAACCAGAGGCGACGTAAGGACAAACTGTATGCAGCAATTTGCTGTGATCTGAAAAGCATTTCTTCAAAGAGTGGTGGAAGCAGATTCAATATTGGGCCAAAATATTGCACTCGGATGATTTCCGTGGGCGGGTGCCTCCGAACAAATTTAATTTTTCCAATATACCTGGTGGTCACGGAGCAACGTTGATTTGCGCTCCGAGGTCCAACTGCGCAGCCTAACCTATGGGCCCACGTATTCCAGGAGCGTATGTGCGAACTGGAATCGCGTGTCCTGGACAAAACAATGAAAATGGCTTATGTGTATCTCCGTTTATATGGATGTCACCATTTCTATGAATAGGAATACTCCGAAAAACATATAAACACTTCAAATAAATAAGCAAAAATCTTAACATATTTAAAATTAATTGAAATTGAATTTAATTAAATGTTTTAGATAATACATTTTGGGGGGGGATTTTTTAAAGATATTTTAACAGGGTTAAAAAATAAACACCTTAATGGACCGGATTTTGAATATAAACATTATTGATAACATTTTATTTTTCTAACTTTTAAAACTCTTACGTTGGTATGAGCAGGCCTTGCACTTTCTTTTACCAGGCGTACGAGTTTCAAGAACATTCGCTGGGCAAGAGTTGGGAAAATATTCCCAAATATCTGCCCGTAAAGAACCTTCTCCCGTGCATGCGTTGGAACTATCAAACGATATTTTGACTGTTCGCAAGTGCCAGTATCATTCCATATGCACACGCAGCGAGATGCGGAATTGCGGGGCCTCTACACATGCATGCACGAATTGTACGCACCTGTAGCGACCGCGATTTTTGGCCCACTAATCCCTTTCAAAAGTGAATTAGCTAAATACTTGAATGGGAAAAATTTGCTTAGTTGTTTGGAAAGAGCAGTGAAGTGGATGTGATTGGATAACTATTTAAAGTAGAAAGCACAGGAACGATGGACAGAATGGGTTCCATCTGCGCTATATCATTCTACGATTAATATTTCAATTCTGTACTTACAGCCAAATTAATGGGCCAAGAATCGTAGACTCTTCCAGAAGGGCAGAGTTGAGTCCCAAACTCCAAACACATGAACAACAGGACCAGATTGGTTGCGCCAAGAAGGGCACTGATCACATTCAGCGCCAGACACCCGCCACCTTCAAAGAATAAGCAAAAGATTACTTAAATATCTGAATTTCGCATTGTGCTCACAATGCCATTATCTGTCTGGATGCAAAATCGAATTGAAGACCCCTGTCTAAAGAAAATAAGGAGTTCCACATTCGGTACAAAACCAAGTTATTGCAATACAAACAGAATCATAGAAACTTACAGCACAGAAGCCACGCAGTCCATAATCTCTGCACCAGCTCTTTGAAGCAGCTAGCAACTTAGAGTCTACTTCATCTATCTGAAAATAAAATATGATCTAGTATGGAAGGATATGCAGTTGGCATAAAGGACAAATGGAAGATTTGAGATTTATGTCAATCTAATTTGTAAAAGAAAAAGTTTTTTCTGTTTTAGAATTTGCAGTGCAATATGAGTGTGAGTAGCGAGTAACTGCACTGAGGGGAAAGAGTCAATTGGACAAATAATTAAATCTCTTCTAGATAGCAATTATTAACGGGAGCAGGCCATTCAGCCCCTCGAAACTGTTCCGGCATTCAATTAGATTATTCCTGCTCTTTAGCTTCACTCCATCTATCGTCTTACTTCCACAGAGCCTTAATAACCTTGCCGAGTAAAAATGAAATTAGATCAAGTGTCTTGGAAGTCCAAAAGGGCATACCATAACACTTTATGTTCGATCATAAAACTGGTTGATGGCTCGCGATCACCCGTTTTACTACCAACAATACCAACAAAGTCGAAATTTTCCCTGAGTGAGATTAAAACAGACAATATCAATTATGAAACAAATGGGACTGAATATCGGGCTTGAAGTCCAACGAGTGGCCGATGCACTCACTGCATGCTTGACCTGCCAACAAAGCTCCAATTTCCTCACCAATATCTGTCCAATTATAGTGATTAGCACATAACTGGACAATACCAGTTAAAGGTAATATCTCGCATATATAATCAGCACAGCAACCTGAATTTCAAATTACGACATTGACCCGTGCATTGGACAATTTTGTTTAAATGTAGAATAATTGTGGAGATACTTACAAGGCCTGTAGATGATGTCTTTCCCAAAATACACCACAGGCTCCCAGAACTTTTAAACTTGGAAAGAAATGTGACATATCAATTCCACATGATAAAAGCGGTGTTTAATTCTTGGAGTACAGAATCACGACTAGGTTATTCGGCCCCTGGAGCCTGTTCCGCCAGTTCATTGGATCATGGTTGATCTGTAACTTGACTTAATTTACCTGCCTTGGTTCCAGAACATTGATCAGCTACAGTTTTAAAATGTTTAATTGATCTCTATCCACAAGAGCTATTGGACGGAGGTAGTAGTAGATTTCCAATGTTCGTTAGCTGAATAAATCCTTTCTGATATCACCCCTGAAGGGCCTTGTTCTAATTTTAAGATTAATTTCTGCACTCCGACACACGAGGAAATAATTTATCTGTATCTACCATGTTAGGTACTTTAATCATCTTAAACATCTCAGTCAGCTGACCCCCTTAATCTTCCATACTCAAGGGAATATAAATGTTATCTATGCAACTCGACTTCTTAATTAAAAATAATTTTGTCCCTGTGATTCTGGTGAACTATAACAACTGTTTTAAATTCTAAAGCATAATTTTATGTTTGAATATTCACAGACCACCAAGGGTTGAATATGATAGCAATAAACAAATAAGAATCTCGAAGGATAGAGATTTTAAATCAATCTGGAATAAAAACGTTAACTCTGCTTCCTCTCCACAGATGCTGTCTGACATTCTGAGAGTTTCAGCATGTTCAGTTTCTTTTTCCAGAATCCAGAATCCGCATTATTTTGCTTTTGTATTAAATAAGTCTGCATGCGGTCATTTATTTTTTCCTCCTGTATCGTCGGAATACTAGTTCACCTGACATCCCTTGCCTTCGCTCTTTAAATAGGAATGTTGTTCGGTTTAGAATAGTGGATGACACCGTTAACATAACGAGAATCAGAGTAATATTACAGCAAGGCACTATAATTCCATGCGTAAAATGGCAAAAATAAGAATCACACATCTAATCAAATATAACCAGATATAAATCCCTCTAAAGCTGTTTTCGTACAGACATTGGAAGGAAACTCACCGACAGCCCGCCACACAACTGTGTTCTGTGTGGTCCTGACACCGATATCGGACTCATAAGTAAAGGCGCCCAGAATATAATAAAAAATATTCCCAACACAATCTGCGTAATCTAAAAGAGAACAAGGATCGCATTGTATTAAACAAAGCTAATATATATATAAAATCGTACAAAAATAACAGTACATGTGGAGCTGGAGAAAGCGGGAGGTAGTGAGAGAGAAAGAGAGCGGGTGAGAAAGAGAGACAGGTAGAGGAGATCAAGGTAAGAAACAAGTAATGCTTTGTTGAAAGCTGAATGAAATGATTCGATTCACTCATCGTTAGAATGCTTTAAGATAATTTAAATGGTCAAGATGTACTAGCATTGGTTCCATTAGCATATTTCGTGTTAGCGCAGATGTGGGAGAAGCTGAATTTTGTCTCTACGTGTGAATCATAAACACTTTGGAAAGTCAAGCACCTAATTTTGTAAAAACACAGGTCGAGAATAAGGCTGATAAAATACATTTATTTCAGTTTCCAGCATCCGCAGTATTTTGCTATTTTATGTGATAATTTAAGCTGATAACATGCCACGATACCAAATACCACAGTAAAATGTGAAAATTGACCTATTTACTGCATTATAAACACATTTTGTTGAACTGCTTTGTTAGCAAAGCTAATAAATCAGAGCAAAGTCTGAAGCGGGGTAAACACCGAAAAAAGTGTCCTTAGCAAAACTTACAACTGTGTGTTACGTTGGCACAGGCCAAACTTGTACTACAGAATAGGAATAGAACCTGTTTGCCCTGGAGAGAATGAGCTGGCAGCTCCACGCCTTGAAAATACGGGTTGTGTGGTGATTTTGGGGTGGCTGCAATCTCAGAGTAATTTGGAATCCCGAAAATACGCAAGCAGCCTGCAGCCGAAAGTGATCACTCCAGACCGGGGATGCATGCCAACGTGTCTTTTAAAATAGCACAGTAGAAGAGTTATATAAAACCTAATACTGTTATTAAGTGACGTAATAAAGCTCGAGGGTGCCTCATGAGCTGACCTATTGTCGCCGGATAAAAGCCCATTCATTGAATCATAGAATCATAGACATTTACATCACAGAAGGAGGCCATTTCGGTGCGTCGTGTCTGCGCCGGCCGACCAAGAACTATCCAGCCTAATCTAATTTTCCAACTCTTGGTCCGTAGCTATGTAGGTTACAGCACTTCAAGCGCACATACAACTATTTTTTTCATTTGACGAGGGTTTCTGCCTCCAGCACCCTTTCATGCAGTGTGTTCCAAACCCCCACTTCCCTCTGGGTAAAGAATTGTCCACTCATATCTCCTCTAAACCTCTGCCAAATAACTTTAACATTATGCCCCCTGGTTGGTAACCCGTCTGCCAAAGTAAACACGTCCGTCCTATCTACTTTATCCAGGAGCCTCATATTTGTAAACACTGCAATCAGGTCCCCCATTAGCCTCCTCTGTTCAAAGAAAACAGACCCCGCATCTGCAATCTTACCTCCTAGCCAAAATTCTCCAGTCCAGGCAACATTCTTGTAAATCTCCTCTGCACCCTTTCCAGTGCAGTCACATCTTTCCTATAATGTGATGACCAGAAGTGCATACAGTACTACAGCTGCGGCCTAACCAGTGTTTTATATAGTTCAAGCACAACGTATTCCATGCCTCTACTGATAAAGATAAGTATATCATGTGCCTTCTTAACCGTCTCATCAACTGGCCTGTTACCTTCAGGGATATGTGGACCACCATGCAAAGGTCCCTTTGTTCCTCAACACTTTTCAGTGTCGTGCTACTTAATGTATATTCCCTTGCCTTGTTAGACATCCCCAAATGCATTACCTCACACTGATCCAGGTTGAATTCCATTTGCAAGTGTTCTGCCCACCTGACCAGTACATTGATATAAGAACATAAGAAATAGGAGCAGGAATAGTCCATACGGCCCCTCGAGCCTGCTTCGCCATTTAATACAACCTTGACTGATCCGATCATGTACTCAGGTCCACTTTCCTGGCTGCTCATCAAAACACCTTATTCCCTTATCGGTTAAGAAAATGTCGACCTCTGCCTTAAATTTATTCAATGTCACAGCTTCCACAGCTCTCTGAGGCAGCGAATTCCACAGATCCACCACCCTCTGAGGAAATAAATTTCTCCTCATCTCCGTTTTAAGTGGGCGGCCCCTTATTCTAAGATTATGCCACCTCTTTCTTGTCTCCCACATCAGTGGAAATATCCTCTCTGCATCCACCTTGTAAAGCCCCCTCATAATCTTACACGTGTCGATAAATCATCTCTCAATCTTCTGAATTGCAATGAGTAGAGGCCCAACCTGATCAACCTTTTCTCATTAGTCAACACCTTCATCTTCGGAATACAACCGAGTGAACCTTCTCTGAACTATCTCCAAAGCATATCTTCCTGAAGTCCGCAGCTTTCTTCTTCATTATCAGCCACACAGCGTATACTAGTGTAGTATCATTGTTGCAACGATAGCCATGGAGGAAATTCTCCAATACACATATGAGCTTGGACCAGCTTAATGATTCAGTCCCTTCACTACTGGCGCAAAATAGCTGCACTGTGAACCATCGCTCCAAGTCTTCAACAGCACTGCTCAAAACCAGAAACTCTGCAACTCACAAGGACAAAGGCAGCAGACACTGGGAATATCATCGACTCCGCTCCAAGTCACATGCCGCCACGATATATGCAGATATCCTCCGTTACTTCATCATAACTTGGTCAAATTACTTGAAATCCTTGGCGAATAACAGTGTGGAAGCACCTTCATCAAATGGATTGCGGTTGTCCATAACAAGTCGTGCCATGATTTTCACAAGAGAAATGATCTGGGAAATAAATGTTGACCTTGCTAGAGAGGCCCATATAACCAACATTATTTTCACTCATGAATGTACTCATGAAATATTTCCCGGTTAATAATCCTACCGAAATACTTCATGTCATCATACTGAAGTTATTTGCAATTCCGCTTTGAGTATTGACGGGCAACAACCTTCATCAGCTAATTAGTGATATCCATACACACAGCGACTGGCACACATTTTATTCAAGGCGTACTGAAAGTAAAACATTGTTAAAACTGTGATCTACTTGAGAAGGAATAAATGAGTAGGGTTTCATCTTACAGCCAGAGCTTTCGGTTTTCCCAGCTGAATTCCTGGACTGTTTACTCTTATATTTGGTAATGAGGCTGGAAGCCTTCTTGACTCAATAGGGCTTGTCTTGTACCGGATTGTGGGTTAATATCGGGACGGATGACGCTTTCTTGTATGCCCAGTGAAGTTGCCATGTTCGAAATTAGAACTGGGCAATCGACCTTTAGTGAAGACGAAGGCAATTTCACAGATATTAGAATGCCAATATTTCACTTAATAGTGATTAAACAATTCTCTTTCTAATATTATTATAACTTGGAAATGATAATTTGTAACATTTTAGCCATCCTGGCACCAAATCTTTCACAATTTTCTACTAATTCAATTCATTTCGAGTCAAGCTATCAATACGACACGTTCAAGTCATGTTCCTAAGGTTCTTTGATTTGAATATTGAGCAGTGTTTCGTGTTCACATCCATTTTAATAATTCCATTAAAAACATGACTAAACCTCTGAAGTGAACTTTCTTTCTAAGTCGTGAAATTTAATCGGGCAAAGGATTTGTGCCAAATCAATGGCCTTATTTTACCTGTGGTGGTGAAGTACTTTGTTCTGTCTGATATTCGTCCTGAAATCGAAAGCATCTATTTTCAATTGAGAATTTCGCTATAATTACTAACCAAAATAAATTACTATGCTCACCGAGGCAATATTTTCAATACAGCCTAGCGAAAGTCATCCCACTTAAGTTTCATCCGAATCTCTGTAGTTATAATACAAAGCACTTAACAAAAAATATTATTAATGTTTGTGGTTACACTGCTCTTTGAACTGTAAAGAAACGTATTTGCATCAACCTAAAAATTAGTGTCTTAGTTTTGCCGAACACAAAGATGTAGTTTTATTTCTGCATTGTGTTTAATAATCAGTTGGTAACCATAATCTTTTGCAACATGTTGATTGTGTTTGCCGAACAGACAGAGATTACAGTGCAAATACCTTTATTCTCTTCAACTTTCAAAAAGCAACGTTAACTCAAGCATTTCTTTTTATCGTTATATAGAAATATAATGCATAGAAGTTACAACACAAAAACGAGACCAGTCATCCTTACGAGACCCTTGTCAGCATGTAACATCTAAACGAGCAAATTACAGAAAAAACATTTTGATCGATAATAACAGCTTTGAAACCTGATAGTTACTTTCTGCATATATACATCTGATATATATACATTCAGTTTCCGGTGCAAACTCGATGAGCTAAATGGAATCCTTCTGTGCTGTACTATTCTATGATTCCATAAGCAGTTGTGAAGTCTACACAACTACACCTCGTAATTTCTATCCATAACGATTCGCGCAGGAAATTGTTATCAGTACACGTGGGATATTTCCATCCGATCTCCTGCACTGGTTTGGATCAACTGAGGGGCCGCCTATATTTTCCTTATTGTCGCTGAGTGTTTTTACTCAGGCTTTTCGCCTCTCTGAAGAGATTACACGGCTGCCAGGTTACGAGGTGGGGATGTGCGACGAAGCTGCGACCGTTGTGGCGTGGGGTTTGACGGACAATTTCGGACTGAAGATATATATTCATCCGGGAAGATACTGTAATATTTATGCAGATAAACTTGACTCCATTCTATATACGTTGATTTCCATTTTAGCTATATCCGATAGCATAAAACGGGATATCCAATGGGCTGTTATCTTCCCTCGCCAGGTGTTCCCTTCAATGGATCTCAATGGAAAGGAACATCTGGCGGGGTTTGCAAAGGGCGGCTCATTCCACATCACCGATTCTACACCACTGCCCAGGGTTCACAGTAACCCCATAGTTCGCAATAAAACCAATGCGTCTGATAAAAAGAAACTGCATGCACAATACAAATTCGGCACACCGTACCTGTGGGTGTAGATTAACATCCTCCTTTAGACCTCGCGAGCCTTTATGATGGGACCCTTGAGTAACACTGCGGGGTGTGTCTGATATAACCGATTAGCCAGTGGTGGAGTTGGGCCCTGTTCCTTCACGAGCTTCTCAAAGCAGCAATCCAAACATCTTACCTTCACTGCAGCTGTTTTCGTCCGTTCAGCTTCGAGAAGGACAGCCGATATTGGAAAGATAGAATGCGTGAATGGTGACCTGGAATGTGAGTCTAGATATCACTCTTGGTCCGATAAGTGGAGAGACGCCTCGTGTGTCTGCACTGATGGCTATTTAATAGGAAGGTTACACGATGAAGTAAAGGTTAACATTGGAGAGTAGATTTACAATAACCACAGAATATTCAATTAACCAAAGTAATCTCAAAGCAATAATTTCTTATCTTGTCCATTTTCTGATAAATTCAAGAACCAAAAGATTACATTATTCTGTTCAATTGTTTGTATCCAGCTAGGCATGTGGGCGTCGCTGCGGCATTTCAGGCCCATCCATAGTTCGCCTGGATACAGCTGCGAGGCTTCCAGTCCAATTCAGAGGGATAGTTAAGACTCAACCGCGTTGGTGTCGAACTGGAGTAACATATAGCCTCTGACCGGCTAAGGAATGGTATTTCTCAGGGAACCAGTTGTTTTTATAACGATCGCACAGCTTCATGATTAGTGTTATAGATGCCAGCTTTTCATTAACAGAACATTCCATAAGCCGACTTCAAATACTTAAGTTGCTATGTAAGGATTTTAGGTCACAGACTTGATTATAATTCAAGGACACCAGGACAGTAGTGCAGTAACATAATCACAGTATTTCCATACCCGAAAAGAATGGGCAGAACTTTGATATTATTCGTTAAACACGAGAACTTGTTGCCTTAACTTATGATATTGAAAGATTATGAATTATGTGTGTCCCAACCCCATTCTCTATACATGGGTTAACGATTCGGCGAGACATAGGGAGCAAGGTAAACCATTGGAGATTGCATATAAGTGGTTATATACCTTTCCCACTGATAATCCAGAACAGAACCTTGATGTTTGGGGTCTGGTCCGGTCCGACTAGGACAGCGGTTTGAATGTGAAGTTATCTTTGTCAATGTCAATGCAGAATGGAAAGTTGCCCAGATTTGTACAAGCATTTGACAAAAATGTAGATGGGAAAGTATTTATTTTCCTGGCCTGGGTGGAAGAAGGAAATCAATGGCGTTGAATTCCCTTTTCTCCTTCTTTCGTGTCAGCCGTAGCTCAGCTGGTAGCACCCTCGCCTCTGAGACAGAAGGTTATCTGCTCAAGTCCCACTCCAAGGACTTGAGCACACAAATCTAGGTGCAGTACTGAGTGAGTGCTGCACTGTCCGAGTTGCCATCCTTCAGATGAAACGTTAAATCGTAGCACCGCCTGCCCTCTCAATTGAACATGACCGATCCCATGGCACTATTTTGGAGAACATGATGGAAATTATCCTCGGTGTGCTGGCCAATATCTCTCCCTCAGTATCATATTGCTGTTTGTATGAGCTTGCTGTGCGCAAATTGGCTGTCGCGTGTTCTATATTACAACAGTGACTAAACTTCAAAAAGTACTTCAACGGCTGTAAAGCGCTTTGCGATGTCCGATGGTCGTGGAAAATGCTATACAAATGCAAGTCCTTCTTTTGTTCCTTTTTCTGCCTGGGCTGTTGTTCGAAGTTGATTTCTCACAGCCTGATTTCAGATGGTCGATTATCTCCATGTACTTCAGAGATGTAGGCTATCCAGAAAGCATTTTCGTTCATCCGTTGAAATGGGTCAAGTGGAGAATAACACATTGTGGGAACATGTCGGGAATCATCATCATAGTATGATAATGTTTGGATTAGTTATAGAGCAGGTCACTGAGCCATACAGATTTTTAAATGGCCTTGACTGGAGGAAGGCTATCTTCCGCGAATTGAGGAGGGTAAACTGGAGTCAAAGACTGGCAGATCGAAATGTAATGGAGATGGTTTGGGTACAGTCTAAATGCATTCCCACAATGGAGAAAGGGAGGGTAACCAATGCTCGCTGGACGATGAAGGAGTTAGAGAGTAGGATCGAGCAGGAAAAGGGGCGCAGGACAAATGTCAGCTTGATAATACAAGCCAGAATCGAGCTGAATTTTAAGCAAAAGCAAAGAGAAGTTAAAAAGAAAATAACAGAGGGAAGAGGCAGTGCGAGAATAGATTGGCGGCTAATGTCTTGTATCGCCATACTAACAATAAAAGTTATGTCAAATGAGCGGTGGAGCCAATTGGGACAAAGATGTTGATCGATTTCTCGAGAAAGAAAAAATGGTCGAGGTACTACATGAGTACTTTTTATCGTTGTTTACCAGGGCAGAGGACGTTGCCCAAGCTACGGTAAATACGGAGGCTGTCGGCTTATTGAATGAAATAAAACAGATGCAGAGAATGTAATAGAAATGCTGGCTGTAGTTAAAACGGATACCTCACCCGGTCCAGGTGGGATCCATCCTAGGATACTGAGGGAAGTAAGGTGGAAACTTTCGAATTGCTGGCCACAATTTTCCAATCCTTATTGGCTGCAGAGAATCATGGAGATTTACGGCGTAGAAGAAGGCCATTCTACACATCGTGCCTGTGCCTGTGCCAGCCAAAGAAGAGCTATGCGGCATAATCTCACTTTCCAGCACTTGACCCTTACACTCAAGTGTATATTCAAGTATATTTTAAATATGACGAGGGTTTCTGCCTCTACCACCCTTAGGCAGTGAGTTCCAGACCGTCACCACTCTCTGGGTAAAGACAATCGCCTCAACTCTCCTGTAATCCTTCTAGCAATTACATTGAATCTTTGCCCACTGCTTATTAAACATATCTGCTAGGCGAATTAGGTCCTTCCTATCTACTCTATCCAGGAACCTCATAATTTCACACACCTCAACTAACTCTCCACTCAGTCTCCTCTGCCCAAAGAACATAATCACAGCCAATGCAATATTTCCTCACCGCTAAAATTCTTCAGTCCTGACACCAACCTCGTATTTTCTCTGTACCCTTTTTGTGAACCACATTGTCCCTGTGGTATGGTGGCTAATATCCACTCTGCAGGTTTCAAGCTGTGGCCTAACTAGTGTTTCATACAGTTGAAGCATATAGCCTATGCCTTGGCTAATAAAGGATTAACTTCTTAATCACCTTATCTACTCGGTTGTACTCCTCGATGCAGAGAAGGCTAAGCGGAGATTTGTTAGATGTATTTAAAACCATGAATGAGTTAGATGCAGTAAATAAAGAGAAATTGGTGCCAATGGCTTATGGGTTGATAACCAGAGGGCACAGATGTAAGTTAATTGTGTGGCGACATGATGGAAAATGTTTAAGCAATTAGTGGTTAGGATTTGGAATGCACTGCCTGATAGGGTGGTGAAAGCCGATTTAACAGCAGCCATCAAAAGAGAGTTGGAAAAATATTTGAAGGAGAATAAATTGCAGCGATATGGGGGAAGAGTGGGGGAGCAGGACTAACTGGATTGTTCTCCGAAAGAGCCGGAGACGGAATGGACCAAAAGGCTTCTTTCTATGCTGTACCCTTCTATGATGCTGGTTAAATTTAAACATCCATTGAAATAACGAAATTGAATTTCTATGGCGTCTTTCACGACCTCGGGAGCAAAGCGCTTTATCGCAAATTAACTACTGTTGAAGTAATCTCACTGTTGTAATGTAGGAATGGCAATAGCGAATTTGCACACAGAAAATGCTCACGAACAGCAATGTGATAATGATCACACAAACTGTTTTGGGCGATTTTATTTGAGGGGTAAATATTAGCCCCGGAAACTAGGGAGATCTCCTCAGCTCTGCTTCAATATAGACGTAGCCTTGATTTAACATCTCATTCGAAAGAGGGCACTTCCAACAGTGCAGCGTTCCATCAGTTCTGGCACTCGGACTTTCAGCTTAGATTTTGTGCTGGTGTGGCCAATCTGGCCCACAACCTTCCAGCTCAATGGTGAGTATACAACACTGATCAAATTACTGAGAACACAGTTATCGCTTTTCAATAGATAAAACACGTGCCTAATGCACCGCTCGATGGGCCCAGTATGCTGTAGGTAGATAATGGTTGAGTTCAAGCGATGAGCACTCTGGCACTTACGTAATATTTGTGTATTAGCTTTTTTAAATTTCGTTTTCATAACAGAATGTGCCAGATATCTGCCGACACGGTCACGATTGGTCGAATGGTTTCCACTTGTGCTGAACAATTCTCGGATTCCATTTAGCTGAGGAAATAATGCTCGAGTGGTTGGCAATATAAAGGGATGTTTTAACTAAGTCGTTGCCTGAATGTGAGATCGAGAAAATGATCATTTTCTTGCTTCCTGTTCACATCTCCACTTGCTTCATACGACCAGTCAATAGCCCATCTGGGTTTAGGTGATGATCCACAATGTGACTCTAAGACGGCGGGGCACGCATTTACGCATGGCGTTATCTGGCGCAGTCCTCTGCTTTGCAGTAGTTTCTGTACGTTGTCAATAGCAACCCAACCCCAGTCAGTGGGTTCAGCAACTGCGCATCTGTTGGAGGCTTGCAATTTGAGTTTAACTTCCGTCGAGTCTATTAGTGCGAGTTCTGTCTCGCAAAAAAACAGCGAGGGGGAGATGTGCTTACCACTTGTTCATTTCTGTGCATTTGAGTCACTTTCGGTTCTTTTGACACACTGCAGCGGATTCTGCTTATTGCAAATTTGGTCTGATATCTCACTTTGAACCCATCTCCCAATTTTGGTTGCCGAGGTTTGATCAGAAGTCTGTATCAATCTGTGAACCGAGTGCAGACCTCTTAGTGTAACGTCAGTTGTTGGGCAAACGCTTCAAATGAAGTATCCGAGATAAAATTAGTGAGCATTTAGAAATGCATGAATTATTTAAAAAGCTGTCCACAAGGCTTTAAGAAAGTCAAGTCGTGTTTGACAAAGTACAGAAACTATTACAAAGTAAAAGATTGCATAGATGGAGTAGATGAAGTAAAGACATGGTATGCATTTTTGTCAGGTGTGTGACAAGGTTTTCCATCAGTGGCGTGTTAGAAAGATACGAAGAATGGTGGGCAAGAAGCGACCTACTGGTGCATTCAGCCTGTCCCATACCGGTATGATGCCTTGTGCATGGCAATATGTAAACTCGCCCCCGCACCGCCCCCCCCCAAAGTTATGTGATCTACTGAAAGATGTGACAAAACAGACAAAAAAAGATCATGAATTGTAAAAAATCTGGAAAATTCCTCTCCGAACCCTTTAGGTGACATTGAGTCCATGAGATCACACTGGCCCTGAGTAACATTACCAGGTACATTGTCGTTGTACGAGATAAACTCCGCGCCAGCCAATAGCAGGCCGATCCCTCGCTTGATGGAATTCAGCGACTTGGCATCCACCGAACCAGCAGGCAGCCTGTTCCACAAGACCATTATGCTTTGACAAAATAACTACCTTCTGAAATATTAGCTAGGTCAGACAGGACAGAACTTGAGACTGTGACCCATGGTCCTCCCTAACCTATTTAGTTGACGTATTTTGTCATGAAAAAGGCAATTTAACCATCATCAACTTAAAAATCTTAATCAATTAACCACTAAGCCTACGCTTCTCCAAGGTGTACAGATCCATCTCTTTGAGCCTAGCTTTGTAACTAGGATGCTTCAAACAGGGTATTATTCTTGCAGCCCTCCTCTGAATCAACTCTATCTTCAGATTTCCTACCATAGAAAGAAAACATAAAAACTTCGAAATTTACAGCGCAGAATGGCGCCATCGTGTCTGCGCCGGCCGACAAAGAGCAGTGCGGCCCTTCGTCAGCATCCCTTAATGTTACATAGAAACCCATGAACAATGACGGAAAGGCAAAGAGCACCCAGCACAACCAGACCGCCCCACACCACTGCAACACCCATTTTACTAAAAACATCTACACTCCACCCCAACGGGAGCCATGTGCTTTCCTGGGAGTGGCAAAAACCAGATTAAAAACTCAGGCCAGTTTAGGGAGAAAAAATCTGGGAAAATTTCTCTCTGACCTGTCCAGGCAATCGAAACTAGTCCAGGAGATCATCCTGGTCGTATTCTATTCCCTGCAGTACTTATCATTATATCTGCGCTGACCAACAAAAGGTCATCTAATCTAATCCCAATTACCAGCTCTAGCTCCATAACACTGCAGGTTACGGCACTTTAAATGCCCATCCAACCATCTCTGAAAGGTGATGAGGGTTTCTGCATCCACCACTCTTCCAGGCAGCGAGTTCCAGATCCCCACAACACTCTGCGTAAAGAAGTCCACCCCCCCACAAATCCCCTCTAAAGCTTCCACCAACCACCTTAAAACTATGCTGCCTCAAATAGACACCTCCACAAAGGCAATAGACCCTTATTATCCACAATGTCCAAGCCTCTCAATATTTTGTACACCTCGATGAGGCCTCCTCTCAACCTCCTCTGTTGCAATGAGAACAAGCCCAGCCTAGCCAATCTGTCCTCATAACTAAGATCCTCCATTCCAGACAGCATCCTCGTAAATCTCCTCTGCACCCTCTCTAGTGCAACCATGTCCTTCCTATAATATGGCGACCAGAACTGCATGCAGTACTCCAGCTGTGACCTAACAAAAGTATTATACAATTTAAGCATAATTTCCCTGCTCTTATATTCTATGCCTTGGCTAATAAAGGCAAGCATTCCGTATGCCTTCTTAACAACCTTATCCACCTAGCCTGCTACTTTCAGGGATCTGTGGACAAGCACTCCAAGGTCCCTTTGTTCATCTACACTATTAAGTGACCTACCGCTTAATGTATACCCTTTCCTTATTAGCCCTCCCAAAGTGCATCACCTCAGAGTTATCTGAATTAAATTCCATTTGCCACTGCTCTGCCTACCTGACCAGTAGATTGATATCCTCCTGCAGCCCATGACTTTCCTCCTCATTATCTACCACACAGCTAATTTTAGTGTCGTCTGCAAACATCTTAATCATACTCCCTATATTCAAATTTAATGGTTGATATATACCACAAAAACGAAGGGACCCAGTTCTGAACCTTGCGGAAGCCCACTGGAAACATCCTTCCAGTCACAAAAACATCCATCAATCATTACCCTTTGCTTCCTACCTCCAAGCTAATTTTGCATCCAACTTGGCATTTTTCCCTGGAGCCCATCGGCTTTAACCTTCATGACCAGTCTACCATGCGGGACCTTATCAAAATCCTTGGTAAAGTCCATATATACTATATCGTACACTCTACCCTCATCAACCCTCGTGATTACCTCCTCAAAAAATTCAATCAGGGAGTCAAACACGATCTTTCCTTAACAAGTCCATGTTGACTGTCCCTAATTAATCGTTGCCTATCCAAATGCAGATTTATCCTGTCTTTCAGGATTTTTTTCAATAATTTAGGACCAAAATTAGACAGCGTTTTCTAACTGAGTCTTGACCAAGACCTTGTACACGACCAAAATACTTCACTTCTTTTTATGGTTAATTGTGCTGTAACTACAACAAAGAAAAATCAAACCTTTTGGATCAGACAAAGAAGTTGCAGCATGGATACAAAGGACAAGAATCAAAAAGTTGGATTAAATCGTTATTAGTTAGAATGCGGAAGGTTGTAGCTGGTTTCGAAGTGTACCACAGGAGACCAGTTTTGTGCTTTGTGTATTTAGATGATGTAAATTTGGAGATAGCAAGAAAAAATCTTAAAATTAACTTACAACTCGAAAGTAAGTGATTTGTTAAGCAGCAATCAGGACTTTCACCACTATCAGGAAAAACAGGTTGTATAAATTGTAATAAAGATGTCAGATGCTATTTAACATGGGTTTGAGACATAACACATTGTATCAGCTATGATCGTATATATTTAAAGACATGATACTGAATTATGTCACTGAACAGAGAGAGAAACTTTTAAAAGACACAATTCCTTAGAAGTACCCATGCAGGTAGGTAAAATCATGAAAAATGTCCAACAAGCAGCTTGGATGCAGGAATATGGGAAAAGGATGAAGGCATCGAACACCTGGAGATTTTCTCACCATTCTATTAGATATTGGCTGAGCTGTATCTTACCTCCATCCACCCCTTTGGTTCTGTAATCCTTAATGCTGTTAATAACAAAAATATGTTAATCTCAGTTATTTACATTTACAATTGACCAGCCTCAACCGCTTTTTTCAGGAGACAGTTCCAGACTTGCACTACCTTTGAGTGAAGACTTCCTTCCAAATATCAATCCTAAACGTGCCTTGCTCTAATTGCAAGCCTATGCCTCCTATTTCTGGACTCCCCCACCAGATTATTTTTTAAATTTCTGTCTACCTTATCGAATTCGTTGAGTGTCTTAAAACTCTCAATTGGATCGCCCTTCTTCATGTTCTATATTCAAAGTGCGCAGAGTCCGAGAGTTATGACGTCAGCACATGACGAATATGAATCCAAGTTTCGTATGATGTCACCACGGGGCATTTGTGAATGCAGAGAGGGAGAAGATTACATTTTTGGGGTGACTCCAAATCTACCAGTGCGGGGACAGGGAGAGCAGCTATTGCTGACGTTACGTTGGCTACATTTGGATAGTTAAGAATGGAATCCAGCGGGAGGTGTCCCATTGAGTGGAATCCCAACCTTCATCAAAATGTGAAGCTGCTGAAACGACTAGCTGTGGTTCGATTGCTATTGACAATGTGAAGAAGCTGCTACGAAGCACCACCCTGACCCAGATAATGTAATGCGGACGTGCGTGTCCAATGTCTTATACTCATATTGTATATCACCAACTAACTGAGATAGGTTATTGAATCGTCAGATGCACGGAGTACATGTGAGAACAGGAAACAATAAAAGGAACATTTACCCTCTGTTGCAGTCATGCACTTATTTGGTAAGAATATCCTATATGCACCACCTACCACTCGTGGATAGTCAACTATGTTGCCACAACTAAACATACATTTTATTATGAAAGCTAAACAAAATTAACAGGACTGTATCTGTCAGTATCAGCGTGCTAACGCCTTTACATCTACCAAACGGTATTCAGCCCAGAAAGCAGTCAATTGCCTGTGTATTCTAGCCACTGTAAACGTTTATTCTGACGACTCCACAATGGATGGACCAAAATTAATCAGTAGCCCATTATGCGGTTGAAATTGGACATAGGCAGGAACAAAAAACAGGTGTAATTGATACTTGGACAATAGCGGGTCAACACTGCACTCATTCATATGAAAATCCGCTTTCCAGAGTTGGTGCGGGTTTCAAATGCTTTCCTTGAAATTTTTTACATTCTGATAAAATACTCATCCGAGGAATATTATAAAGAAACTCAGAGGCGTAGAAAATTGTCCCTTGGTCCCATATCGGTAACAGGAAAACACAGAACACACTGGTGGAATGGTCTGCAGGTTACTTTTCATCATGTTGTTCGGCGAACATGTTTGAAGGAATTTCACTCTGCTTGTAACTGAATAGATGTCGGCGCGGACACGATGCGCCGAAATGGCCTCATTCCATGCTGTAAATTTCTATGATTTGATGAGATGGGAGAATTTTTTGCAATACTCTTTTGCACGGAAGGCTTACTATAATATTTCGCTGAAAGTTGTTAGATCGTGTGAGGGGCAAACTGTGTAATTTAAACGGATAGTTTTTCCATTAAAATAGCAAAGGGACAGCATGTCCTCATTTTTTATTGTTTCCTGTCCGAGGTTTGATTGTCTCTTTCGCTATTCAATTAGATCACGGCTGATCTGTACCTCAATTCCATTAAGCTGCAGTACACCCCTTACCCAACAATAAGCTATCTAGGTGTTGATAATTTCAGTCGAAGTAATCTCGGCAGTTTTTAGGGGAGAGAGTTCCAGATTGTCACGATCCTCTGTGTGAAGAAGTCCTTCCTCCCATCACCCCTGCAACTGTGCATCGCTAAGTTTAAAGTTATGAACCTAACTCTGTACTCGCCCACCAGAGGAAATCAGTTACTTTCTGTCTACCACATTAAATCCTTTAATCGTTTTATATACATCGATCAAATCGTCTCTTAATTTTCTGTATTCAAGGTAATGCAAGCCTTGTTTATGCAACCTGTCACAATAACTTAAATCATTTTCGCCCGGTTATCGTTCAGGTGAATCTGCACTGCAACCCCTCCAAGACCAATATTTCCTTCCTGAGATGCCGTGCCCACAACTGAGTGCAGTACTCCAGTTTTGGTCTAAACAGCTGTAGCATAACTTACATACCTTTATATTCCAGCTCCCTTGAGATGAAGGCTAACAATACATAAATTATTAACGATTTTAACAGAGAATTAAGCACAGAAACAGGCCATTCGGCCCTACTGGTCTGTGTCGGTGTGTATGCTCCACGGGAGCCCCTACCGCTCCTCTTCATTGCTCCCTCTTAGAGTATTCCTAATCCTTTTTCCTTCATGTGATAATCTAATTTCTCCTTAATTGCATCTATGCTATTCGCCTGAACTGCACAATGCAGTAGCAGGTTCAATATTCTAACCACTCTCTGGGTTGGTTTGAGGAGGTGGTCCATGTTAAGCTGATCTCACAAGTTATGGCACTGAGCCCCTACAGAAAAGCAAGGAACCAGATCCATGGCTTGTGCAGTTAGATCAGCGCTGTATTGATCATCAAACAGATTATTGAAGCATAGAATCATAGAAATTTACAGCACGGAAGGAGGCCATTTCGGCCCATCGTGTCCCAGCCGGCGGACCAAGAGCTATCCAGCCTAATCCCACTTTCCAAATCTTTGTCCGTAGCCTTGCAGGTTACGGCACTTTAAGTGTACATCCAAGTACTTTTTAAATGTGGTGAGGGTTTCTACCTCTACCACCCTTTCAGGCAGTGAGTTCCAGACACCCACCACCCTCTGGGTTGATATTTCCCCTCAAACCTCCTCTAAACCTCAGCCAATAACATTATATCTATGTCCCGTGGTTGTTGACCCCTCTGCCACTCAATCCACTCTATCCAGGCCCCTCTTAGTTTTATGCACCTCAATGAGGTCTGCCCTCAGCCTCCTCTGTTGCAAAGAAAATAGACCCAGCATTTCCAATTGTTCTTCATTGCCAAAATTCTCGTAACTGTTCTTGTAAATCTCCTCTGCACCCTTTCCAGTAAAACACATTATTCCTGCAATGTAGTGACCAGAACTGCACACAGTACTCCAGCTGTGGCATAATCAGTGTTTTATACAGTTCAAACATAAACTCCTTGCTCTTGTATTCTATATCTCGTCTAATAAAAGTCAATTAATCTATATGCCTTCTAAACCACCTTATCTACCTGCCCTGCTACCTTCAGGGATATGGAGACATGCACTCCAATGTCCCTTTGTTCCTCTACACTTTTCAATGTCCTTCCAGTTAATGTGTATTCGCTTGCTTATCATACCTCCCCAAATGCAGACCTCACACTTATCCGGCTTGAATTCCAGTTGAAACTGTTCTGCCCACCTGACCAATACATTGTTATATTCCTGCAAGCCGCAGCTTTTTCTTCATTATCAACCGCACAGCCTATTTTAGTATCATCTGCAACCTTCTTAATTATACCCCCAACATTGAAGTCATTGATAAATACCACAAAAAGCAAGGGACTCAGCACTAAGCCTTGCGGAGCCCCATTGGATACTGCCTTCCAGTCATATAAACAGACATCAACCATTACACTTTGCTGCCTGCCTCTGAGCCAATTTTGGATCCAACTTGCCACTTTGTCCTGGATCCCATGGACTTTTACTTTCGTGACCAGTCTGCCATGTGGGACCTTATCAAAAGCTTTGCTAAAATCCATATACACTGAATCATACGCATCGATCCTCCTGGTTACCTCCTCGAAAAATCCAATCTAGTTAATCAGACACGACCTTCCCTTAACAAATCCATGCTGCCTGTCCTTGATTAATCCATGCCTTTCCAAACAAAGATTTATCCTGTCACTCAGGATTTGTTTCAATAAATTTACAGCCACTGAATTTAGGCTGACTGGCCATTATTCGGTCTATCCTTTGCTCCCTTTTTAAACGAGGGTACAACATTAGCAGTTCTCTTGTCATCTTGCACCACACCTGTAGCTAAAGGGGACTGGAAAATGATGGTCAGAGCCTCTGCTCGGCCTACTAGATCTGCAAGGCTTTAGGATCCAACCCTGGCCTGTGCTGAGTTAGTTCAGCACAGCCAGAGTGGTACTGAGCAATATTAAGCAGAAGGGCCAAAGCTCTACCCCAGGCTTGTACCGAATTAACTGATCTCACCCAGTATGGGACTGAGTTCCACACAGATTAGGAAGGAACCGGGCTCCAAACTTGCCATGGGCTGTTGACCAATCACAACCTGTCTGGCATTGAGCCCCACCTGATGCAGGAAGGGCTCAGGTGTTGTTCAATTCTTTGGCCGTATTTGGTACTGGACCACACACACTGAGCAGAAAGGGTCTAATTTCCTTCGTCGGCCTGTGTTGCTTTAGCTGATCTCACCCACTGTGTTGCTGAGCCCTATGCAGAAACGGAAGGGCCCAGGTTCAAGCCCTGTTAACTGTTCGTTCAGCTCATCTGCAATGCCATTTACCCCACACAGAGCTGGGGGCCCAGATTCTAACCTCCGCCTTTGCTGAGTTATTGCTCCCTGCCCACAGGTTGGTGCTGAGATCCACACAGAGTACCAATGGCCCAAGAGTGATTTGAGCTTTGTGTTTTTCGCTGCTTACACTCCCTGATGTACTGAGTCTGACACCGACCAGGAAGGACACCGGTTCCATTCCTGCCTTGTGCTGATAGCTAATTACAACCCTGGCGGAGCAGTAATGGCCCAGGCTTCAATTACTGTCTGTGTTGAATATGGTAATCAACCACACACGTTGAGCAAGAAAGCCACCGGCTTTAGTTAGTTGCTCTACCCTGTGTGGTACGAAGCCAATTACAGGGTAAAGAGGGCCGACCTCCCAGCCTCAGTCTTTCCTCATTTAACTTGTTTCGTCCAGTGTGCTACTGAATCTCACACTGATAAGGAAGTGTCCAGGTACCTTACCGAGCTCAGCTCACGAGGCGTGGTACTGAAGCCCATGTAGAGTTGGGAGGGCAACATTTCTAATCTTCGCCTGTACTGCGTTAGTTCCTCCCAGTCACAGTGGTATTGACCTATACACAGAGCAGGAAAGGCTCTGTTTTCATTCATGCCTTGTGTTGTTAGCTGATCTAAATGCCCGTGGTACTGAGCAATATCCAGAGTAGAACGGACATACGCTCACTGATTGTCCTGTGCCAAGTTTATTGTCCTCACCAAGTGTGGTATCGACGACACTGAGCAGGATGGCCTATTTTAAATTTGTAATCATTAAATCACACATAATAGAAAGAGCCTATGCTGCAGCCAGGTCTGTCCTGTTAGTTTATCTCATCTGGAGTGTCACTGAGCCACATAAAGAGTAGAAAGTGTCCAGGTTCCATATACAGCCTGTGCTGAGGAAATTGATCTCACCCAGTGTCTAGCTGATCTCCACACAGAGCAGAAGGCCTAGGCGCTATTCGCTGAGCTCACTCCGCGTGGTAAGGAGCTCCACACTGAGCAGAAAGGTCCTAGTTTGATGCGACTTGTGCTGAGATTCTTAATCTGAGCCAGATTCGTCTGAGCGCAACACAGATATAGAATGGCCTCGGCTCCATCCCAACCTGTTAGCTCGCATAACCCGGCGTGACACTGAGGGCATCAAAGAGCAGAAAAGACATAGGATCCAACCGAGGGATATGGTGAATTAGCTCAGTTCACCCGGTGTGCTGTTGTGCTTCGAGGTTGTTCAATTAGATCATGGCTGACCTATATCTTAACTGCATTTTGGCACATTGTTTCCATAAACCTTAATACCATGCCTAACAAAAAATTATCAAACACAACTTTGACATTTTCAATTGAACCCAGGCTCAACAGTGTTTGGGGGAGAGATCCAAATTTTCACTTGAATTTTTTGTGAAAAAGTTCTTCCTGACAGTACCCTTGAACAGCCTAGTTCTAATTTTAAGTTGATTCACTTTTATTCCGGACTCCCCCACCAGAGGAAATAGTTTCTCTCTATCTACCCTATCAACTCCTTTTATCAGGTTAAGCAACTCAATTAGATCACCCCTTAATCGTCTATATTAAAGGGAATACAAACCCAGTCAGTGCAGCCTTTCCTATTTATTTAACATTTTTTGACTTGGTATTATTATGATAAATCTGCATTGCACCCGCTCCAAGACCAATATATCCTTTCTGAGGTGCGCTGCCTAAAACTGAACGCAATACCCTAAGAGGGCTGTAACGGGAGCCTCTATATAATTGTAACATAAGTACGCAAGTTTTTATTCCTTCCCACTTGAGATGTAGCACAACAAAAGGAAGTGGATAGGCATTTCAGGAAGATGATGACAAAACGGAGGGAGAAATGGTAGGGGAATAGGCAAACAACTTACAGACAACAGCATATATGTGGTGGGTTTAATAGCTTCCTATAATGCCGAAAAGGATAATAATTTTCAAGTTATCTTTTTATTCATTAACTTTCCCCGAAGTAAATTGTGATTTTGCCTGGACTGTTGCAATTCACTCAGAAATATATATTTTAATATTCCATGTGCACCTCTAAAACACTTTTCAAAAATAAAGCATTCCATGAATTTCTCCACTTGCTGTCTCTATCTTTTTGCTGGTCTTTACGTAGATCAATAGAGCCTTCTGTCGCGAAAGGAGACCAGTTATGGAAGGTTACTGTTTTTTATCAGCCCCTCAGTAATCGAGCAAGAAGATCCTCGGGGCCCAGTATATGCGGTCATCAGCAAAGCGACGGCGCTCACCACTGACTTTGAAGAATGCTGCCCTCATAGATGTAGTGATCTCTGTGGAAAGAATTTCACCACTCCTGACGTGAATTTGAACTAGGCCCAAATCAATGCAATCTCCAGCGTCCAGCAGCACAGAAAACATCGAGAGGCTAAGCAGCAAATCATATTCAAGAATTTTCAAAAAAGGCAAACCAGGAAATAAAATGCAGAGATTCTAATTCACTTTTGATACATTTTACAGAGTGCACAATCATTATCATCATCATAGGCAGTCCCTACAGTCCCTCGGAATCGAGGAAGACTGGCTTCCACTCTAAACATGACTGCTTAGGTGGCTGAACAATCCAATACAAGCACCACAGGCCCTGCCAAAGGTGGGACAGATAGTTCTTGAGGGAAAGGGTGGGTGAGATTGGTTTGCCGCACGCTCTTTCCGCTGCCTGTGCTTGATTTCTGCATGCTCTCAGCGATGAGACTTGAGGTGCTCAGCACCTGCTCGGATGCACTTTCTCCATTTAGGATGGTCATTGGACAGAGACTGCCAGATGTCAGTGGGGATGTTGCACTTAATCAGGGAGGCTTGGAGGGTGGCCTTGTAACGTTTCCTCTGTTCCGAATAGAGCACTTGTTTTGGGAGTCTCATGTCTGGCATGCAAATTATGTGGCCTGTCGAGCGGAACTGATCAAGTGTGGTCGGTGCTTCAATGCTGGAGGTGTTAGCCTGGTCAAGGACGCTAACATTGGTGCGTCTGACCTCCCAGGGGATTTTTAGGATCTTGCACAATAAAGAAACGATTGAGGTACATTATGAAATATCATAATTAAAAAATATATATATTATATAAAAAAGCAATGTTTTTCTTAAAATATTAATAGAACATATTGACATTCCACAAATCTAAAATTATATATTCAGGGCCGAAAGGCAGCGAATACACTGTTAAAATGTTATTTACACTGCTTTCAACAATGCTCAAGTTTTCTGGATTATATTTAAACTGCGATATACTAGCGAAAAAGGAATGCTCGCCAGGAACTACATTTCAGTGTGATTTGAATTGTCATTCGGGGTGTTACACAGCAGAACACGTGGAGAAGCATAGAATCACTGATGGTACTTTCTATATTTTCGCGTTTATATGAGAATGTGCTTAATTCAGCAGTTGTTCTCACTTTCCCTGGAGTACCGGCGGTGAATGCTGAGAGTTTTGCCATCATTTCCACTGGAAAATCTGGCTTGGCTGATGTATTTTTAAGATTACGATTAGCTATGATATTCTGTTCATCTAATACCTTCTCGACACTCTCAATCTAGGCCTAAAGGTACAACGATTATATGCCAAACAGAGATACATTCCTCCTATATGGTAACTTTAAATTCCAAAAGAGAAACGCCACTCAGTTAAAGGAGTAAAGTTAGATGAACGGGGCGCAGTGTGAGAAGCGTAGCGAAATTCAACGAATTCAATTAACTGAAGACGGTTGTCACACTTAGTACATGAAATCAATAACCTGGAAATTACTCTATGTGGTATTATGCTTTGAAGCCAGAAAGACCGTTAATTTCCGGTAAATTACTGGACATGCGAAATTGGCATGTGCATTTTAAGCTGCTGGAAGTAAGATCACACCGTTTCCAAATGTATACATGGCAGAGCTCATGTTAAGCCTTGAGTAACATAATTCCAAACCAATGCGCTGACATTCCGTATCTTCGTCTATTGAGCATAAAAGCACAAATACACTTCCAGTAGGGATCAATGGATAATAATTTGGCGGCATAACTCGTTTGATTTTCAGACTTTCCAGCTTGCGAGCTGTCAAGCAAATTCATCAGCCCCATTGTCACTATAAGGGCAGGACAGCTAACTCAGCAAACACCAGAGATTGAATCTAGGCTTGAGATCCACTCTGATATTGCTTGTATCACCTTTCACCTTTATTTTAGGAAGGAATGAAACAAAAATAATAAATGTATTTTGAATCTTTTCTGATAAAACCGTTGCAATCAACCTTAACAACATTCAAGTTGTATTTCAAAGTTTAGAATTTCAAAAGTCGCTCTGCTTATTTGTGTAAACGTGTAGAACTAACAGCATTAATGATGTGGCCTAATTGTCTCACTGGAGGCTTCTGTGACCTATATATTGATTCTACCATAAACCATGCATTGATGCAGTTGAGGCGTAATCTCTTCTGAAAGGACATGCATGAGCCAGTATCTGGGCGTGTTTATGCAATTTACAATCCAATTATTGCCGCTGTAAGTATCCCAGGTAAGTCGTAATCTTACCAGTTGTGCAATCCTGTGTTAAACTGTCTCATTGGTCAGAATCTCATAACTTCATCTATCTGGGTGTATGTATTTGCTAAATAGTCATGTATTCTCTGGTACACGCTAAATGACTTAGCTATCCTAAGTTAAATTTTTGTATTTAATATAATATTTGATTGAACTTATAGTTACCTCATCTCCAAAATAGACAGTAATTCTCAAACAGACTTATTCAAGTGACTTGTTATCGCTTAACCAGAATGAACAGTTCAGCAACTTATAAATATGTGTCGATACATGCTGCATTTCACATATTTTATTTGGGTGCAGATCGATATCTGGAGCACAAATGTAGGAATTGAACTTTGACAAGTAACAATTGATCTACTTTATCTCCTGTTGCTTTACTATCTGGTGCCACTGGGTCGGTCAGCCTTTATATAGCTATCCTATTCCATCGTGCCCCTGATAGTGAGATTTAACATTCTCTTCATCATAGATGTTATTTTACAGATCATCTCGATGCTGTGCTTCTTAGAATGTCCCGCTCACATGCATTCTACTCGTGATGGCCATAAGGAAGAACATTAATTGGTGTTACTTCATCTATTGACAATTTTGATTCAGGTTCTGTTACCTGCAGTACAACCTCTGAGTTCAGCAAACAGATGAGAAGAGGAAGAATTCTAGATTTCCATCTCTGTATAGCTCCGTACAGGCTAACATTTGCGGTGGGAAGTACGTCATCAAACGCCGGCAATTTCAGGAAATTTGCAATCTGTCAATGTACTACGTGTTGACAGATCATCCGCATTTCAAAGAAAAAACATTCTGGCGCAGAGTTGGGCTATTTGCCCACCCATTGTTTACGAATAATTTAAAGTTTGACACAAACAGGACAGGGCGTGTTTGCATCAGCGTAAGATGATACCTCAGGCATGTTCTAACGATTTTCAAATCGAAAATCGAATTATTTAATTGTAGATCATGAGTTTTCTTGTTTCTACAAAGATTGGACTTTTAATGAAAAGAATTGGTATGAATTAGTAGCAAAATTTATTTTTTTTACTAACAGAACTAATATGTAGTGAAGTTGGTGGAATTAAGCTTTTTATGAATTAAATTCCAACCTGTAATTTGATTGTAATTAAATCTGATTATGCCTTTCCCTTCTGAAATGATGTAAACTCGAATTCTGTTTCCTGATTGGAGGTCAAGGTGCAGAATTTATAATTGAATTTCGAATTTGTTTAAAAAATATTGCTAGTCCATTTGAAACACCCATGTTTCATTTCAGAATCTGCCTTGATGTTCTTATGACGTCCAAATTTCAAGTTACATTGGCCCAGAACATTTACATTTTCCAATGATTTTCAAATCTTTTAATTTGAAACCAACATTTACTAGAAAAATTGTTTTCATGCGGTATGCAATAACAAATGGGTAGATCTTGACGTTGTGAGATATTGTAAAAGGAGCAATAATAAGTGTTCAGTCCGTTTTCCATCTCTCCCGATTTCTATTTTATTGACCTTAATTGGGAAAGATGTGAAACGGGTTGCTGACTTGCTATCGTCCACTTTCACTGTCGCTCAAATTCAAGATCTGCCCCAAATTCTGATGTGCACATATGATATTTATTTTCAGCAAAGTCCTACAATAATTTTCTTCCTTTCCTACCCTTCCCCGTAGTTAATCTCATAGCGATTGCGGTCCTGTCCCGGGGAAAGTGCGGTCTCTCCAAATGCATTACACAGTACCTGGTGACCATGGCAGCAGTGGATCTGCTGGTTGTCATCACTGGCGTAATACTCAATCGGATCATCGATATTTACTTTCCAGGAAATTATCTGTCAGTTACTTCAGTATGTCGGACCAAAACCACTCTAGTTTATGTACCCAGAGACTGTTCTGTCTGGTTCACCATCGCTTTCATTTTTGATCGCTTTATTGCCATATGTTGCAGGAAGCTGAAAAACAAATGTTGCACCAAGGGAACGGCATCTGCGATTGTAGGCATGATGCTCGCTCTGAGCTGCTTAATAAACAGCACCTGGTACTTTGTATATGGACGTCTCTATATAATTACCAAAGTGTCCTAGTATTGCCGGATAAGATCAAGCTTCTAATTTCGGCTGCGTAACGACGACTTTTCTGCCATTTTCTGCTATTTTGCTTCTGAATGCTCTGACCGGGAGATATATATTTGTGGCCAGCAGAGTCCACAGGGCGTTGCGGGGCAGCGCCAGCACTGAAAATAACCCTGATCCTGACATGGAGAACCATAGAAAATGCATCATTTTACTCTACAGTATATCCCGCAATTTTATACTGTTATGGCTGACGTACACGATCCATTATGCATCTTATCGAATTACTCATACCTATTCATACACAGGTTACAATAACCCTGTTGATATCCTTCAAGAAAACGGATTTATGCTCCTGCTTTTGAACTGCTTCACAAACACCTTTATTTGCAGTGACCCAGAGTAAATTCAGAGAGGAGTTAAAGAAAATGGTGACATATCCAGTTAATAAAATTGGTAAGCTTTAGATCGTTAGAAATATTATGGGCTTGCTGGTATAATAATTTAACTTAGAAGGTAAGAACAAAATAAACACTGGCAAGCGGAGGCCTTACGGCCCCTGGAGCCTGCTCCAGCATTCAGTAACATCATGGCTGAACTTTTACACCAACTTCATCTTTCCCGCCATATCCCAATTTCCCATCATTCCTTTAGAGTTCAAAAATCTATCTTTCTCAGTCTTAAATATATTCAAAAAATGAGCATCTACCGCCATCAGGTGTAGAGTTTTCCAAATATTCATAACAATCTGCGTGAACTCCATCACCTTATTCTGAGAGTATGCCTCGTCTTTCTGATTCCTGTCATTTGGACAGTCTCTCAGGTCATGTCCCAGCTTAACTTGCCAATAATGTTGCAACGCCGTGTTGCTTTTTCGCTAGATATTCGTTTTGATCAAATTACGTTCAGTGACTTTTCCACTGCTCTCCTCTCTGGCTTCCAAGCCTAGCATCCTGCGTAAACTTGAACTCATCCAAAAATTATGCTGCCGATATCCTGACTCACACCAGATCGCGTTCAACCTAGAACCCTGTGCTTGCTGACTTAAATTGGCCCCCGGTTGCGCACCAGCTCGTTTTAAAAATAAATCATCAATTTGTTCTAATCCGTCGACTGCCTCGCTCCTCCCAATTTGTGTCACCTCCAGCAGCCCTACAACCCTCATATTGTGGCCTCTTGCACATCCCCTCGTAGCGTTGCCCACCATTGCTGACAGTGCCTCGAGCTGACCAGAGCCTAAGCTTTGCAATTGCGATCCTAAATCCATCTGCCTCTGTCCCCTCCTTTAAGACGTTCCTTAAAAATTAACTAACTGATAAATCTGTTGGTCACTTGTGCAATTTCTTCCTACGTGGCTGTGTGTCAAATTGTGTTTGCTAACAGACCTGGGAATCGCCTTGGGATGTGTTACTAGTTTGAAGGCGCTATTAAAAGCATTAGGTTGCTGTTATTCAGTTCTTCAGCTATATATATGGTTAACCAGCTTTTGAATTGAACTGGCCATTATTTACCTCCTGCCTGATTCCAAGGGTGAAATTGGTCTTCTGATACAGTGCAAATCGGGCGACAGCGAATCGGTAGGCTGCTGTACAGGAGTCATTCTCCTTTCATTGGGATTGACATCAAATGGTAAGCCATCCTGCCGACTGGCTGTTGTACCTTTGTGCTTCCGCAGAGGAGCAATTTTATTGTACTTATTTCAAAAGAGGGTTTTTATATTGTTCCTTTAAAAGTATTCATTTTTTAGAGTGTTTTACATGAATGAAGCAAATATCTATTTTGGTTGGAGTGAATGCTAAACGCACAACTTGCAGATGGAACCTGGATGCTCCATGTGTGGGCCTCAGTACACAGTGATTGAGATCAGCTAACTGAACACAGTCCAGGGATGGAGCCAGGTGCATTCCCACTCTTTTTGAAGCTCAGTGCCACACCGGGTGAGATCAGCAAAGTTAGCAGCGACTGCGGATGGAACCTGTGCCTTTCCTGCTGTGTATTTGGTCCAGGACCATATTCACAGGATCATGGAAATTAATGGTGCACAAAATGTCCATTCGGTCCATCGTGTCAGTGCCGGCAGAAAAATATATTTAGCCTAATCCCACATTCCAGCTCTTGGTCCGTAGCCTTGCAGTTTATGGCAAATCAAGTGTCTGCGTCATCCCTCTTTTTGTGAAGGAAGACGCAAAATATTGGCAACCTGGCTGCATTTTTGGTCTCCAATAGACTTAGTCTTTCCTTAGATATCGTGTTGCTCTTTATGTATTTAATAAATATCTTTGAGTTTTCCTAGATTTGACTTGCCATTCTTGTTCATGCCCTCTCTTTGCTTTCCTGTTAAATCCTGCACCACAGGCCTTTAATAAAGCCTGGGCCCTTCCTGCTATTTGTGCGTATCAGTAACACAGAGGGTGAGATCATTCAACTGCACATGTCTGGCTGATTACCAAATTTAGCACCGGGTTGGCATGGAGTCTAGGCCCTTCATTTTCTGTGTGGACCAGCATCGCATACATGTGATCACCTAGTTCAGTGCATGCTGGACACTGGCTCCTTCCTACTCTATGAGTGTGGCCCAGAGTCTCATCTAGCACTGGCCTCGAATGAAGCCTTGGCACATCCTGCTCCACCTGGTGCATCGTGGCACATCGGGTGAGGGCAGCTAACAACTGAGGCAGATGGATCGTGGGGTTAAGCACTACAATGGTTGACATCAACTGAATGAGCACAGATCGGGGATGGAGCCTGCTCTGTCTGGCTCAGCATCACACCAGGTGAGTGGAAGAAATTCAGCACAGGTCTGTAATAAAGTCTGTGCCCATTCTGCTCCGGCTGCGGCCCAGTACCCTACCAATGAGCTCGGTTTGCTCCACACTGGCTGAATATGGCACCCTGGCACTTCACCATTTGTTAAGGAGCTCATTACTACACAGGTGGCCATTAATTAACAGCACATGCTGGGAAAGCAACATTTGACCATCTTGGTCTTTTATGGATTCAGCACCACACCAGGAGGGATGAGCCAATAGCACAGAATGCGGTTGGAAACTGGAGCCTCACAAGTCTGTGGGTCTCAGCACCACATCGGGAGAAATGAGCCAACAGCACAGATCTGGGATAGCACATGGGGCTCTTCCTCTCGTGTTTGGCCCGGTACCAAATTCACCACAGGTCTATAATGAAGCCTGGCCCCTTCCTGTTCTCTGTGAGACTTTGTACCACACTGTTGCTGCCAGTTAACAACAGAGGCCGGGGCTGGCCCTGGAACTTTTGTTCTGTGTGGGTGGTCAGTCCCCCAGCGTCTGAGATCAGCCAGCAGCACAGGCTGGAGATGAATTAAAGGCCCCTACTTCTCTTTGAAAATTTCAGTAACACATAAGTTGATATCAGTTAACTTTACAATCCGGTGATGGAACTAGCACATGTGCTGCGCTGTGTGAGGCTCAGTAACACATAACGTGAGATCAGCTAACAGCACAGGCTGGGGATGGAACTAAGGCACCTCCTGCTCTCTGTTTGTCTCGGTAACACAGATGGTGAGATCACCTAATTAAATACAGGCCTTAGATTGATCCTGGATCCTTCATACGCTGCTTTTGTCTCAGTAACACGCCAGGTTCGCTCAGCCAATATCATAGGCTGTGGGTGGCTGTACGGACCATTTTGCTATGTGTGGAGATGATTAACATAGCGAGTGAGATCAGGTTACTCGACACAGGACGCCGTTTATGCCTGGGCCCCTCCTGCTCCACGCTGGCCTAAGGAACAGACATTATGATCAACTAACTGCACATGGCAGGAATGGAACCAGATTGCTTCCTGCTCTGTGTGGAGCTCAGTCCCACACTAAATCAGCACTATCGGCAGATCCAACCTGGGCCCTTTCTGCTCTCTTTGTGATTCAATACAACATCGGGTGAGATCAGTTAATTCAATATAGAAAGGGATTGCATCCTAATCCCATGCTTCTCCGTGGTCGGTTCAGTACCACATTGGATGTCATCAGGGCGAAAAGGGAAACTGGGCCATTCCTGCTTAGTGTGGCTCAGTAAGTACGCCTGTATGGTACAGCCACACAGTACAATATATTACAATTTTGATCATGGTTAAAACCTGCTTGTTCATTTGTGGTTCTCCGAAATTGGGCCTCTTGATCTTAACCTTACTCATCCTTGATTTCAAATCCCTCCATTGCTTCGCCCGTCCCTATCTCTGTAATCTTATCCAGCCCCACAACCACTCGAGATGTCCGCGCTCCTTTACTTCTGTCCCCCGGGGCATTCCTGATTATAATCGTTCCACAACTGGTGGCCATGCCTTCTGTTACCTAGCTCCTAAGCTTCTGATTACCCTGCCTAAACTTCTCTGCCCCTCTACCTCTCTTTCCTCCTTGAAATACTTCTTAAAACCTACCTCTTTGCCCAAGCTTTGGGTCACTTGCCCGAATTTCTCCTTTCTGGCTCGGTGTCAATTTTTTGTCTCATAATACTCCTTAGTGCAGCGCCTTGGGACGTTTCACTATTTTAAAGGCGCTATATAAATACTAGTTGTTGTTTTTTATGTACCGCAGATCAATTATGTTAGTGTGAGTGTGTATTTCTCGTGTCCGAAATCATTCATTACACAAACAGAAACTCGTGCAATCAACACCTCTATAAACCAAACCTGGAATGCTATGCAAATAGCAATAAACAAGGGGACCAGTCCTTCCACATCATGTATAAATAAAATGCATTGATCAATTCGCTCAGGCCAAATCGATCTCTGTGGATGGCTTGATAAAATCACATTTGAATATAGAATTTTGCTGAAGAAAAAAGATTTCCTGCCAATTACAATAGCTCAAGACAGTTATACAACAGCGGAATTTTATCTCACTCCTGACACTTTATTAGCAGAGGGACGTTATTATTTTAGATTACATCATTCTTTCTGCAACGATGCTGTGGTTGATCGCACTGACAGGTGCTACGTCCTCACCAGCTTTCTAGTATTACAGTCAATTGGGAGATAATCGAGTTGTTTTCTGTTGCAGCAGTAGTATATAAAGTGAACAGATCGCCTGCAATGAGCGATGGGGTGTAGCTTCATTCCAATTCTTCTTTTCGCACCGGGATCATCAATTCAAGCAGAGGTGGTGTAAATGTGAACCGAGGCTGCTTACCGTATACTTCATTAATCAAGTTAGTTATTTTTTTAATCATAACGATTGAGGCACAAATACCCATCCATTTGCCCTTTGAGTCCGTGCTGGGAAAGGTTAGAGTGGTTACAGCTTGGGAGTTTACATGGGGACCATCTTGGTTTCTGCCATTTTACACGAGCAACACCGCCTCACCTCTTGGAGGGAACCTTAGCCTTCAATGTTACCAAGGCTCATGTAAGTTAACTAACTCGGGCATGTTGGTATGAGACAGTATAAAAGCCATAACAGACCACCGTATACCTCTGTGCGTCCACATTGTTAGTAAAGTTGTTTGGAAATGCTGAAGCACAGTAATGGCTTTACACATACGTAAAAATCTGCCAAAACAAAACACATCTGTGTAAGGGGTTTTCACAGGGTTGTTGTACCTTGGGTGTCTCTCTCTGGGCTTCTGCCCTCACAGCTTATGCCTGGCCTGTGAGGTACCCTGAGTGCTGCAAGAGCACCCCTGGAGAGACTGTGTCCACAGCTTATGAAGGGGGTTTTGAGACTCGTGCGTCCCCACAGCTTATGCCTAGCCTGTGAGGCACCTGTGAGTGTCAAACACTCCTAACCCCTTCTTCCCTAGCCTGTGACACACAGTTGAGCGTTTTCGAGGTGCTCCTAGCTTCCCTTACACGGTTCTGACACAAGACTCACGATCAGGAGATATAATACAATAGAACTGAGACAAGGTGATTCCAAGAGGAACTTTAGGCTTCCAATTTATTTGACAAGGTGTAACTCAACAAACAGCAATACACCAACAAAACAATCCCCCTAAATCCCACTAAAACGGACCCAACGAAAATCTTTACACCAGTTTAGCAGTACAATGCCCAACCTCACACCTTTCCTGGCCTAACTGAGTTGGGCGTTCTGGGGACCAGAGGTTATACTCACTACTGTGCCTTCCGCAGTCTAGTGGTTTGTTTCTTCTATCTCCGGTGTCTTCGGACACTGGTTTTCCTTCAGTGTCAAGAGGCTTGCTGGTTGTGGGTGTTGGATGACGAGGGCAGGGAAAATCATCACTTCTTTTTCAGTACATCAGAAACCCCTTTTTTAATGCCAGATTATCCAGTCCGCCTCTCCTGCTGAAGTCAATTCTTCTCATTGGTGGACTTTTTGATTTAAAAAAATGCAGCAGTTTTAGATTGGGTTTTTTTCCCACTGATGTTAATCTACTCAAGGTTTGAGTGGGTGTTGATTGCATTGGCCTCCTGTAGCCATTGTGCTAGTCTGGCCAGAGCCAGATATTTCTATGCCTGATGAAAAAGGTGTTGGAATATGTATGTGGCATTGTTTAAATGCTAATGTTTTCAAGGGGCAAGTTTCGAGGGTATACAGTTCCCAGACAATGTGATTAGTTCCAATGTCCAAACTGGCCCTTTTGATATTGACCCCACTCCTTTTCTTGCAGACTCAACATACACCTTTTAAAAATTCCAAATTCGATTAAAGTTCGTAGTTTCTTCCATGTGCACTATAGGATTTCAAACTTTCTGGTAGATAGTTCCAAATTAAATTCCCTTTCCTATGAGTCCAAACACTGGGGGGGGGGGAGGATCTCCATGAATGCACCCCCTTTTATCTCCTGCAGGCCTCGTCTGCCCCTATAAAATTCATTTGTGTCCCAAAGTTTTCCTTCCATCGTTTTCAATTCACAGCACAGACCGGTCCCACAGCCCTTTTCCTTCTGGGTAAAATGAGGGGGTTTTCGTCCTCCCCTACATCTGTGTTACTGTTATTGCAAAAGTGCTTCTTTCCATCATATGTCCATGACGTTTGCATTGATACTCATATTATCCCGAATAACATAGATGTATCATAATAACGTTCTGGTTCACTGAACTGTGTCGTGTTCAGCCTTGTAATTGAATAATTAGCCAAGCGTTAAGTCTGTTTAATAAAAACAGAACACGATGAATGTACTCAGCGGGTCAGGCGGCACATGTGAAGAGAGAAACAGAGTTAACGTTTCAGCTCAATGAACCTTTACACAAGTCGATTTACAGGGAATTGCAAAGATCCACTTCAGGAATCAGACATAAATCACCGGAAAAGAGTCTAAAATAACGTCCCGGAAATTGTGAACGGGCGCTTGCTGCGTAGGCTTATGCCACTAACCGCCAAAATATATTCACACCTACCTCCAGTCAGGCCCCGTTCAGAGACTTTCTACAGAATTTTGCGTAGCGTATGACGTCACGACACTAAGGAGCGGAGCAGAGCCTCGTGTAGAACATAAGAACATAAGCAATATGAGCTGGATTGGATATTCGGCCCTTCAAGATTGCTCCGACATTCAGTAAGTTCATGGCTGCTGTTCTAACTAAACTCCACTTTCCTGCACTATCCACATATCCATTGCTTCCCTTAATATCCAAAAATTTATCGACCTCTGTCTTGAAAATAATCAATGACTGAACTTCCACAGCACTGTGGGGTAGGGAATTCCAAAGATTAAATTCCAAAGAAATTTCTACTAATCATAATCCTAAATGGCCTACCCCTTATTCTGAGACTGTGACCACGCGTTCTATTATGAGAAACGTATTAAGTGGTTTAGCATAGTTGAAAATGGATAAATCCCCAGGTTCGGGTGAAATATATCCTAGGTTATTAAGAGAAGTAAGAGAAGAAATAGCAATGCCAATCATCATCATTTTACAATCCTATCTGGATACAGGTGTGGTTCCGGAGGACTGCTTATGTTATATCGTTTATTTAAAAGGGAGAAAGGTATAAACCGAGTAATAACAGGCCAGATATCCCAACGTAGGTGATAGGAAAATAAATAGAAAAAATTCTGAGGAACAGGATAAATCTTCATTTGCAAAGACAGGAATTAATCAAGGATAGTCACCGTGGATTTGATCACAGAAGCTCCTGTCTGACTAACTTGACTGCATTATTTGAGGAGGTAAAAGGAAGGTCGATGAGGGTCGTGCATTTGATGAAATCTATATAGCTTTTAGCAGGGCTTTTGAAAATGTCCCGCGTGGCAGACTGGTCACGAAAGTAAACTCCCTTGGGATCCAAGGCAAAGTGGCAAGTTAGATCCACAAATGGCTCAGAGACAGGAAGCAAAGGATGATGGTAAATGCATTTTTTTTGACTGGAAGGCTGTTTCCAGTGGGGTTCCGCAGGGCTCAGTAATGGATCCAATGCTTTTTGTGGTATTTATCAATGATTTGGAAGTGAATGTAGATGGTATGATTCTGAAGTTTGCAGACGATACAAAAATTGGCTATATGGTTGATGATGAAGGAAAAAGCTGTAGACTGTAGGAATATATCTTTGGACTGGTCAGGTGGGCAGAACAGTGGCAAATTAAATTCATTCCAGAGAGGTGTGAGGTATTGCATTTGGAGTGGGGGGGGGGGCTACTAAGGGAAGGAGATACACAATAAATGGCAGGATACTGAGAAGTGTAGAGGAACAGAGGGACCTTGGACTGCATGTCCACAGATTCCCTGAAGCTAGGACTGTTAGATAAGGTGGTTACGAATGCATATTGGATACTTGGGTTTATTAGACAAGGTACATAATATTTAAGAGTAGTGAACGGATACTTGAACTGTATAAAACACTAGTTAGGCCACAGCTAGAGTACAGGTTGCAGTTCTGGTCACCACTTTACCTGATTACACTAGACCTGGCACAGAGGAGATTTACGAGGATGTTGCCTGGACTTGAGAATTTTAGCTATGAAGAAAGATTGGATAGGCTGTAGTTATTTTATTTGAAACAGAGGAGGCTAAGGTGAGAGATATTGACGTGTATACAATCATGAGGATTCTAGATAGAGTGGATAGGAAGGACGTATGCCCCTTACCAGAGGGTTCAATAACCAAGGCGCATAGATTTAAAGTAAGTGGTAGGAGGTGTGGATGGGATTTGAAGAGAATGTATTTCACCCAGAGGGAGGTTAGCATCTGGAACTCACTGCCTGAAATATAGGTAGAGGCAGAAAACCTCATAGCATTTAAAATGTACTTGGATATGCACGTGAAGTGCCCTAGCCTAAAAGGCTAAGGACCAAAAGCTGGAAAGTGTGATTAAGCTGGATAGCTCTTTTTCGGCCGGTATGGACATGATGGGATGAATGGCCTCCTTTTTTGCTGCAAATTTATATGATTCTACGCTTCTAGGGTTCTATTATTCTGTGATTCCCCAGCCAGGGGAATATTTTCTCAGCATTAACACTGTCAAGCCACTTAAGAATGTCATATATTTCAATTAGATCACCTTTCGTTCTTCTACATTCTAATGACTGTAGGCGTAGTTTGCTCAATCTCTCCTAATAGCGAAATCCCCTCATCGCAGGATCCAATCGAGTGAACCTTTGTTGCATTCTTGAAAAGTCAAGTGTGTCTTTCCATAAGTAAGGAGATGACAACTGTATTAAGTACTTCAAGTGTGCCATCACCAATGTCCTAGATTCTTGCAGTAAGACTTTACTAATATCGTCTAATCCCTTGGTAACAAAAGCAGAAGTGAAGACACACCGTCAAGACCTGTCAATATTCGTATTTGCATAAGACACGCCCCAAACGTTTTCACTCTGCTGCATCTTCCACAACAGGAACAATACAAATTGTATTTACATGATGTTTTTATCGTAGTCCCAGGGCGCTTCAGAGGAGTATTCCAAGACTAAGATGTTGACACCGTGCCATATAAAATGAAATTAGGGCAGAAGTCCAAAAGCTTGGTCAAAGAGGTTTATTTTAAGGTGCGTCTTAAAGGAGGAAAGCGAGGTAGAGGGTGAGGCATTTCCAGGATTTGGGGCCCAGGCAACAGAGGGAATCACCACCATTGGTTGGGCAATTACAATCAGCGATACTCAAGAGGGCAGAATGAGAGAATGCCCTGAAATTCCGGCCTTTCCTGGTCCTTACGAAGTTTGTACGGACCCGGTAAGGCATCGGAAAAGCAGGTTTTCAGCGTGCAATGCGCATGCCCTAAAACCGGCTTTTTCGATCTGTCAAGTTTCTGGCTTGACAGATCCAACACATATCGGGGGCGAGGACACTTTCAGGACAAGATGTCAGATATTTGCTAATATCTTGCCCTGCAAATGTTCGTTCAAATCTTGCGCCTGAAAAAGGTGTATAGCCTACTTTTACAGGTGCAAGTGTTTAAAAACAAACATTTTAAAATAACATTTTAAAAACACATTGTATTGTTAACAACCCTCCGCACTACGGTAAGTATGTTTAAGGCTTAATTACAAAAACATTTTTAAAAATCGGTAAAATATATATTTTTTATAATACCTTTAATTTAAATGAATTTTAAATATGTAGTTTATTTTATATTTTTTATTGTGTTTTGGGTGTTTGGGGGGGGGGGGGTGGATTTCTCATTCATAGGAATAGGAGTTCCGGAGTTCCAGAACTCCTATTACTATGGATGAGAATCTATACGACACCTTATTGGCTGCTGTGTCCAGCTCCTGGCCCGCGCACATCCTCACGTGTACGTGCTGCGACGCGCAGTCACGAGAGGCTTCAGGCTCGGAAGTTCCAAAGGGCGCAGCAGCAATAGGTAAGTGTGCATCTTTTTTCTCTTTTTCGAGGGAAGATCTCGACAGGAATTTCAGGGCCAATATAGACGTGACATGCGTGCGCCTAGACCCGACACGCTCCCACGCGCCGTGACCCGACACGCTCCCGCGCGCTTAGACACAACAAATGCACGCAATTAGACACAACACGCACACATGCACACACAACACGCACAAACAAACACGCACACAGGCACATCATGTACGCACATACAGACAACACACATGTACAGAGAACGCACACATACAGAGAACGCACACACACGTACAGACAACACACACACGTACAGACAACACACATGAACAGACCGACACAATACACGTACAAACACAACACATGCACGTAGACAGACAGACACAACGCAGACACGTACAGTCAGATACACAAAGACATGCAGAGGGTTAAGGTTTTACATGGGTTGCAATCAGTGACAGAGATTGGGGTTTTAAACAGGCTTGCAAAAGCATTTGTTCAGCACGGAACATTCAATCTGCAGATTTAGATCTAATCTGACCTCTCACCAAGGACTGTGTTTGATCTCCCCATATTCACTTTACAAATTCTTCAGATCGGTGGGGGTGAAAGGTCAGAGTTTTTCCCCTGTGAGACCCAGCCCATTGCTGAAGATTGTTTCGACTGATGTACCATGTCTATGCAGAATTCACCGTAGAATTACACAGTATTTACAGCACAGAAACAGGCCTTTGGGCCCAACAGGTCCATGTCGGAGTTTATGGTCCACACAAGCCGCCATTCTTTATCCAATCATATCCTGCTATTCCTTTCTTCCTCATGTACTTATCTGGTTTCCCTTCCAGGCACTGTACTATTCACCATAACTACTCCATGTGTTAGCAAGCTCTACATTCTAACCAGTATCTGGGTAAAGAGGGGTCTCCTGAATTGCTCCTTGGATTTATTAATTAGTGAATAGCTTATATTTATGACCCCTAGAGTTGGACACCCAACACATGGAAACATCTTCTCTACATCCACCCTAACAAACCCCTTCATAATGTTAAAGATCTCTCTCTGTTCATCCCTCAGCTTTCTCTACATCTACCCTGACAAACACCTTCATAATGTTAAAGATCTCTATTTGATCATCCCTCAGCTTTCTCTTTTCTAGAGAAAGAGCCCCAGCCTGTTCAGTCATTCTGGAGACGTATAACCTCTCTATTCGGGCATAAAGCTAGTAAATACTTTTTGCTGCATCAACAATGCCTCAATATCCTTTTTGTTATATGGAGACCAGAACTGTACACAGTGCTCCAAGTTCGGTATAACCAGTTCTGACGAAGGGTCATCGACCTGAAACGTTAACTCGGTTTATCTCTCCACAAATGTTTCCTGACCCGCTGAGATTTCCAGCATTCGCAGATTTGCTTTTGTATTGGTATTACCAAGGTGCGAGATATCTTTATTATAACTTCTCTGCTTTGCAATTCTGTTACTCTAGAAATGAACCCCAGTGCTTTGTTTGCATTTTCATTGCCTTGTTGACCTGCTTTTAATGATTTGTACATCTGTCCCGCTAGATCGCTTTGCTCCTCTACCCGAGTTAGACACTTACTTTCCAAGGAGAATGTGGCCTCCTTATTCCTCCTACCAAAATGTTCCACCTCACACCTATCTATATTGGAATTAATTTACCATTTACGCACCCATCATACAAGTTTATTAACATCTTGTATTTTGTCATGGTCCTCCTCAGTATTAACCATATCCTGAATTTGGTGCCATCTGAAAAGTTTGATATTGTATGAACTATTCATGAGTATATAATAATACCTCTGCTCTCTCTTCCCTTGATTCTCTTAGTATGTGCGAATGTAATACATGCATACATGCGGTTTTATCATCTCCAACTTTCACTCGTTCATCAATTATTTTCTCGCTGTCAATTTTAAATGCCTCGCCATGAAAAGAAGAGATCAAATATATCATGTCCACCTTGTTAGTCCACCTGGAAAAAATTGAGGCGAAATAATTTTCCAATATTTCTGCCATTTTGTTGTAATTACCTGTGAGTTTATCTTGTGCATCTTTGAAGGCCCTGTCTATCCTGTTTTAATTTTTGTTTTATGTGTCTGTAGAATACATGACTATTCTTTTTAAATCTGATAATTTAATTTTGTGCTTCTTCCTCTTCCTAATTGTTTTATTAATTCTTTCCCAACCTCTTCCTACTCCCTTTGTCATCCTGTCGTTTATGTCACTGTGCTCAGTGTCTGCCTTTTTCTTCAATTTCACCCTTTCTCTTTATTCATCCATGGTCATTCATTATTGGTTAGTATATTCTTGTTTTTAGTGGAATATATTTCTCCTGATCACCTTTTTAAATATTCCCCAAGCTGTTCTCTGAGTGTCAACATTCAGTTCCAATTTATCATCCATTCTCATCACCTCAAAATCAGCTTTTACCAATCTATTACTTTTGTCTTTCTCAATCATTATCCTAAAACTTATTATGCTCTGATCGATATTGTCAAGATGTTCACCTAAGCTCACTTCTCTTATCTGCTCTGCTTCATTACCCATTATAGATCCATCAGTGATTACTCTCTTGTTGGGCTTCTTACATACTGGTTCAGAAAGGAGTCCTGGACACGATAAATTATCCATTCCATTGTCTCCTTTCCCTACCTCTGCTTGACAGATTATTTGCTGAAGTTTAAATTTTCCATGATTATGAAGTGCAAGCTACTGATTTTATAGATTTGCTAACATATTTCCCCCCAGTTTGCTTCCACTGCGAGGTGGTCTGTAGAATAGCCTTTTTAGCATTATTTTAATGTGAATGGGAGCCCTGTTCCTCCCAACCATCTGTGTCCTATATGGAAATACACTCAGCACATCAGCAGGAATTGTTGCCAATTATTCAAACATTTCCGTTACATTTGAAAAATGAGCCAAGTGCTTCAATTACAGAAACAGGCTGTCAAAATAACGCAAAACAATGTCCGGTAGACTTAGAGAGAGGAGCACATCGGAAGCACTTTGCACAGAAGCAGATGGATAAGATGATAAGAACATAAGAAATAACAGGAGTGGGCCATAGGGCACCTTGAGCCTGCTCCGCCATTCAATAAGATCATGGCTGATCCAATCATGGACTCAGGTCCAATTCGCCACCCGCTCCCCATCACCCTTTATCCCCTTATCATTTAAGAAACTGTCTATTTCTGTCTTAAATGTATTCAGTGTCCCAGCTGCCACACCTCTTTGAGGCACCAAATTACACAGATTGACAATGTTCAGAGAAAAAATGCATCCTCATCTCAGTTTTAAATGGGCGGCCCCTTATTCTAAGATCATGCCCTCTAGTTCTAGTCTCTCCTTTGAGTGGAAACATCCTCTCTGCATCCACCTTGTTAAGCACCCTCATTGTCTCATACGTTTCGATAAGATCATCTGTCATTCTTCTGAATCGCAATGTGTAGAGGCCCAACCTGCTCAACCTTTCCTCATAAGTCAACCCCCTCATCTACAGAATCAACCTCGTGAACCTTCTTTGAACTCCTCCAAAGAAAGTATATCCTTTTGTAATATGGAAACCAAAACTGCACGCAGTATTGCAGGTGTGGCCTCACCAATACCTTGTATAGATGCAGCAAGACATCCCTGCTTTTGTACTCCATCCCCTTTGCAATAATGTTCAACATTCCATTGGTCTTCCTGATCACTTGCTGTACCTGCATTCTATCCTTGTGTGGTTTCATGCCCACGTACCCCCAGGTCCCGCTGCACTGCAGCACTTTGCAATCTTTCTCCATTTAAAAAGTAACATGCTCTTTGATTATTTCTGCCAAAGTGTATGACCTCACACTTTCCAACATTATACTCCATCTGCCAATTTTTTCCCACTCACTTAGCTACTCTATGTCCTTTTGCAGATTTTTCGTGTCCTCACACATTACTTTTCCTCCCATCTTTGTATCGTCAGCAAACTTGGCTACGTTACACTCAGTCCATTTTTCTAAGTCGTTAATATAGATTGTATATAGTTGGGGTCGCAGCATTGATCCCTGCGGCCCCACACTAGTTACTGCTTTCCAACCAGAGAATGAACAATTGATCCCGACTCTCTGTTTTTTGTTAGTTAGCCAATCCTCTATGCATATTAAAACATTACTCCCAACCCTGTGAACATTTATCTTGTGCAGTAATCTTTCATGTGGCACCATGTCAAATGCCTTCCGAAAATACAAAAACACCATATCCGCTGGTAGCCATTTATCCACCCTCTTTGTTACATCCTCAAAGATTTCCAGCAAATTTGTCAAACATGACTGCCCCTTCATAAATCCATGCTGACTCTGCCTGACTGAATTATGCTTTTCCAAATGTCCTGCTGCTGCTTCTTTAATAATGGACTCCAATATTTTCCCAACCACAGATGTCAGGCTAACTGGTCTACAATTTCTTGCTTTTTATCTGCCTCCTTTTTTTTTAAGTAGGGGCGTCACATTTGCAGTTTTTCAATCTGCTGGGACCTCCCCAGAATCCAGGTAATTTTGGTAAATTACATTCAATGCTTCCACACACCCTGCTGCTACTGCTCTAGGATGCAAGCCATCAGGTCCAGGGGATTTATCTGCCTTTAGTCATTGTGTCATTGGAATATAAATTGTAATATCATGAATTCAAGAATGGGACTGAAAGGGGTGAAAGACAGAGGGAGAGGCAAAGTGAGCAGAAGAGAAGTGAGTAGGAAAAAGAAAGCCTGACAGAGAAATGGAGAGAGTGACAGAGAGAGAGAGAGAGAGAGAGAGAGAGAGAGAGAGGAAACAAACATAAAAATAAGTGAGAAACAGAAAGACACTAAAATCCAAAAAAGGGAGTGGAAGAGAAAATGAGCCAGAGTTAGAGAGGGGAAGGAAAGATGAGATAACGGCTGGGATGGAGGGAGAGAATGAGGCAGAGAAAAGAGAGAGGGGCGAAAGCGTTGGAGAGAGGGACTGAGAGTGAAACAGAAAGACAGGCCGAGAAGCGAAGGAGAGAAAGACAGCAAGTGAGAGAGACAGCGAGTCAGAGAGGTAGAGAGAGAAAAGAGCAGAGGGGAATGAGAGAGAGAGAACGAGGCAGGGAGAGAGCAATTGATTGAAAGAAACAGACGTGGAGAGAAGACAGTGAAACAGAGGGAGAGATAAAATGAGGCAGGTAGTGAAAGAGTAAAAAAATGATTTGGAGGAAGCACAAGTTAGTTAGAGAGTAAACCTCCATCTACACTGTCCCAGCAAACGGTCTGTGGGTCTTAATGCATTGGACGTCTATTTCCAATCTGCCTGAAGAAACCCGTTCAAATAAGATATCTTGGACCTGAATGTTCACAGTGCTGATAGTCTGGGAATCATGCCTTATCGCTGTACCTTTTTGAATGTATAATTAGGCACTTGCAGAGATTCCATGCAGTAGTTTCCTTTTCACACTTCCTGCGTTTTCCAAAATATCGCTCAGCCTCATTCCTCCTCCGAACATGTGTCCTCGAACACCATGATCCTAAAGAGAAACAAGACACGGTTATGAAACTGTGATTGATGCAGTAAGTTTTATTTCTGAGTACAGCCATTATAAGACCACAGTAATACAGTGTCAGGGGTTACAGGACTTAAGCAATCAAACAGAACCTGCTTCCCGTGAAGGAAGGTTTCATTCAATGAGAACTTGGAGAGCTCGGGCTGGTGGGAATCAGTCACTGGACCTTTCACTGTTTCAGTCTGTAACCCACTGGGGAAGGATAGTGTGACTGACGGATAAATAGGGTGACTTGGAGCAGTCGCCGGGACTGGTGAATTATTCCAAATAGAGATTCATTCTGAGGGTTTGCAGGAGGTGTTTACTGCTGTTAAATAACAGAATCAAATAATCAGAATGCACCAATGTAAAACAGAAATTTCAGCATTTTCTGGGGTGGTGAATGGCCCAGACACTTTGGTACTGAACAATATTTAGAAAGGAACGGAACAAGGGGAAGGTGGAACACAGACATACACATAGATTGGCAGATATACATAGACACACACCCATACACACAGACCCACACACACAGACAGGTGCACACACATACACACACATACATACAGACCCACACACATCTGTAACTGGTGAGAAGCTAGGAGCTGTGGATGAGCAGAGAGATTTAGGGGTCCAAGTAGTTAAATCAGTGAAAGCTCGGGGACATGATCAAAAATAACAAAGGGCGAATGGATTGTTGGTGCTCCAGTTGTACAGAGATCTGGAAAGAACCCATCTGGAGAACTGCATTCAGTTCTGGGCACCTCACCAGAGGTAGGATATATTGACCTTGGAGGCAGCGCAGCACTGATTCACCAGACTGTTACTTGGGCTCCAAGGGTTAAATTATGAGAAGAAATTACATAAACTCTGCTTGAATTCCCAGAATACAAAAGTTTAAGGGGTGATTCCATTTGATTCAGGTTTTTAGGATGTGGAGTGGAATTATTCAGGTAGATAGAGAGAAGCTTTTGAAGGCACTTGATCAGCATGCAACAGCTAGTTTGCCGATTTCATAGAATCCTAGAATGGTAACAGCACAGAAGGAGACCATTTAGCTCGTGCCGGCTCTCTGCAAGAATATCTCAGCTAGCCCACTCCCCCGCCCTTTCTCCATAGCACAGCAAGATTTAGGGACTTGTTTGGTACAAATCTGACCTCTCACCAAGGACTGTGTCTGAACTCCCCACATCCAGTTTACATAAGATCTTCAGATTTGTAGGGGTGAAAGGTCGAAGGTTTGACCCGTGACATCTAGCCCATTGCTGAAGATTGTTTCGAGTGCTGTACTGTGACTTTTCAGAATTCATCATAGAATGACATTGAAATTATAGCACAGAACTAGGACATTTGGCCTAACTAGTTCATGCCGGGGTTTACACTCCACACGAGCCTCCACCCATCTTACAACACCTCACCCAATCATCATATATTTCTATTCCTTTCTGCCTCATGTACTCAGCTGGCTTCCCCTTAAAGGCACTCTGCCATTCACCTTAACTACTCTATGTGCTAGCAAGCTCTATATTCTAACCTCTCGGTTTGAAGAGGTTTCTCCTGAATTCCTATTGGATTTATTAGTGAGTATCTAATATTTATGACCACTAGTTTTGGACTCCCCACACATGGTAAAATCAACCCAACATCTACCCTATGTAACCCCTTCATAACTTTAAACACCTCTACCTCTACTGTGTGTTTTACTCATTTTATAAATGTGCCAACATATCTCCCCCAAGTTTGCCTCCACTGCTAGGCGGTCTGGAGAATAACCTTTTAACGTGACTGGGAAGCCTGCTCCCTCGAGACATCTGTGTCCTATATGGAAATCCGTTCAGCAGATCAGCAGGAATTGCGTGCCAAATATTCAAAGATTTCAGATAAATTTACAAAATGATCGATTTACTTCAAAAACAGAGACCTGCTGTCAAAAATAATGAGAGAAAATGCCCAGTAGATTAACTGAGAAGCACATCGGAGGCAACGTGTACATATGTGGGCGGATGTGTCACTGAATCATGTAATGTAATAAAATGAGTTCGGAAATGGGGCTGGATTAGAACATAAATCAAACTTCCCTCTTGATTAACCGCTAAATCTTGCAGGTCTCCAAGCCCCTGGTGAGACTCGGCATATCCTGGGCAGCACATTTTAAAACTGGGGGTGCAAAAGCTGTGATCAGCTCAAACAATGTGTTTAGAGCATGGGCTGGGCTCTGTGTTAAAGCCTTTGGTTCGTACATTCCTGTTACATCAGCAATCCTGGCAGATAGAGAGAGAAAACGGGAGAAGTGGGAGAGTGAGAGACACAGGGGCAGGGAGGGAAGAAACAGAGACAGAATGGAGAAAGACAGAGGGAGAGACAAAGATAGCAAGAGAGAAGGGAGAGTAAGATAAAGGAAGACGGACAGCGAAGCGGTGAGTGTGAGGAAACAAGCAGCAAATCAAGTGAGACACACAGGGAGAGAGACAAGAATCGGAGGGAGCTGGAGAGAGAGAATGAGGCAGAGTTTTAGAGAGAAAGGAAACAGCGGCTGGGATGGCGAGAGAGAGACTGAGGCAGAGAGAAGAGAGAGAGACAAAAGAGGTGGAAAGAGGGACTGAGCGTGAAGCAGAAAGAAGGACCACGAAGCAGAGATTAGAAAGGTAGAGTGAGACAGCGAGGCAGAGAGAAATGAGAGGTTAAGAGAGGAAATAAAAGGTGAATGAGAGAGAGAGAAAATGAGGCGGGGAGAGACAGCAATTGATAAAAAGAAACAGAAGTGGAGAGAAGAGAGTGAGGGAGAGAGAGAGAGAGAGAGAGAGAGAGATAAAATGAGGCAGATAGTGAAAGAGAGAAATAAAGGAAATAGAGGAACCACGCGATAGAGAGAGTAAATCTCCCTCTACACTGTCCCATCAAACGGTCTCTGGGTCTATTTCCAATCTGCCTGAAGAAACCCATCTGAGTGAGATATCTTGGACCCTGAACAGTCAGTGCTGACACTCTGGTACACCTGTCTTATAGAATTACCTTTTTGAATGTGTTATTAGGCACATTCCCTGCAGCGGTTTCCTCTTCACACTTCCTGCGATTTCCAAATCATCGCCCAGTCTCATTCTACCCCCGAACACCATGTCCTCAGACACTGATCCTAATGAGAAACAAGACACGGATATAAAGCTGTGATCAATGCAGTAAGGTTTATTTCTGACTACAGACCATTGTTCTGACAGCATTAATACAGGGGTTACAGAAACTAAACAATCAAACAGAGCCTGCTTCCCGGGAACAGAGGTTTCATCAGTGAGAACCTGGAGAGCTCGGGCTGGTGGGAACCAGTCACTGGATCTTTCACTGTGTCAGTCTGCAACATCCAGACCCACTGAGGAAGAATAGTGGGACAGACAGATACGTAGGGCGAGCTGGAGCAGTAGCAAGAACTGGTGATGTGTAATCTATATGGGTAGAGCTGCAGAACACCAAAGGGCAAAAAACGTTAGTAGGAGTTGTGTACAGACCTCCAAACAGTAATAGGGATGTTGGGGAGGGCATCAAACAGAAAATTAGGGGTGCATGCAATAAAGGTGTAGCAGTTATAATGATTGACTTTAATATGCACATAGATTGGGCTAGCCAAACTGGAAGCAATACGGTGGAGGAGGATTTCCTGGAGTGCATAAGGGATGGATTTCTAGACCAATATGTTGAGGAACCAACTAGGGGGGAGGCCATCTTAGACTGGGTGTTGTGTAATGAGAGAGGATTAATTAGCAATCTCATTGTGCGAGGCCCCTTGGGGAAGAGTGACCATAATATGGTGGAATTCTGCATTAGGATGGAGAATGAAACAGTAAATTCAGAGACCATGGTCCAGAACTTAAAGAAGGGTAACTTTGAAGGTATGAGGCGTGAATTGGCTAGGATAGATTGGTGAATGATACTTAGGGGGTTGACTGTGGATGGGCAATGGCAGACATTTAGAGACTGCATGGATGAATTACAACAATTGTACATTCCTGTCTAGCGTAAAAATAAAAAAGTGAAGGTGGCTCAACCGTGGCTATCTAGGGAAATCAGGGATAGTATTAAAGCCAAGGAAGTGGCATACAAATTGGCCAGAAATAGCAGCGAACCCGGGGACTGGGAGAAATTTAGAACTCAGCAGAGGAGGACAAAAGGTTTGATTAGGGCAGGGAAAATGGAGTACGAGAAGAAGCTTGCAGTGAACATTAAGGTGGATTGCAAAAGTTTCTATAGGTATGTAAAGAGAAAAAGGTTAGTAAAGACAAACGTAGGTCCCCTGCAGTCAGAATCAGGGGAAGTCATAACGGGGAACAAAGAAATGGCAGACCAATTGAACAAGTACTTTGGTTCGGTATTCACTAAGGAGGATACAAACAACCTTCCGGATATAAAAGGGGTCAGAGTGTCTAGTAAGGAGGGGGAACTGAGGGAAATCTTTATTAGTCGGGAAATTGTGTTGGGGAAATTGATGGGATTGAAGGCCGATAAATCCCCAGGGCCTGATTGACTGCATCCCAGAGTACTTAAGGAGGTGGCCTTGGAAATAGTGGATGCATTGACAGTCATTTTCCAACATTCCATTGACTCTGGATCAGTTCCTATGGAGTGGAGGGTAGCCAATGTAACCCCACTTTTTAAAAAAGGAGGGAGAGAGAAAACAGGGAATTATAGACCGGTCAGCCTGACCTCAGTAGTGGGTAAAATGATGGAATCAATTATTAAGGATGTCATAGCAGTGCATCTGGAAAATGGTGACATGATAGGTCCAAGTTAGCATGGATTTGTGAAAGGGAAATCATGCTTGACAAATCTTCTGGAATTTTTTGAGGATGTTTTCAGTAAAGTGGACAAAGGAGAACCAGTTGATGTGATATATTTGGACTTTCAGAAGGCTTTCGACAAGGTCCCACACAAGAGATTAATGTGCAAAGTTAAAGCACATGGGATTGGGGGTAGTGTGCTGACGTGGATTGAGAACTGATTGTCAGACAGGAAGCAAAGAGTAGGAGTAAACGGGTACTTTTCAGAATGGCAGGCAGTGACTAGTGGGGTGCCGCAAGGTTCTGTGCTGGGGCCCCAGCTGTTTACATTGTACATTAATGATTTAGACGAGGGGATTAAATGCAGTATCTCCAAATTTGCGGATGACACTAAGTTGGGTGGCAGTGTGAGCTGCGAGGAGGATGCTATGAGGCTGCAGAGTGACTTGGATAGGTTAGGTGAGTGGGCAAATGCATGGCAGATGAAGTATAATGTGGATAAATGTGAGGTTATCCACTTTGGTGGTAAAAACAGAGAGACAGACTATTATCTGAATGGTGACAGATTAGGAAAAGGGAAGGTGCAACGAGACCTGGGTGTCATGGTACATCAGTCATTGAAGGTTAGCATGCAGGTACAGCAGGCGGTTAAGAAAGCAAATAGCATGTAGGCCTTCATAGCGAGGGGATTTGAATACAGGGGCAGGGAGATGTTGCTACAGTTGTACAGGGCCTTGGTGAGGCCACACCTGGAGTATTGTGTACAGTTTTGGTCTCCTAACTTGAGGAAGGACATTCTTGCTATTGAGGGAGTGCAGCGAAGATTCACCAGACTGATTCCCGGGATGGCGGGACTGACCTATCAAGAAAGACTGGATCAACTGGGCTTGTATTCACTGCAGTTCAGAAGAATGAGAGTGGACCTCAGAGAAATGTTTAAAATTCTGACGGGTTTTGACAGGTTAGATGCAGGAAGAATGTTCCCAATGATGGGGAAGTCCAGAACCAGGGGTCACAGTCTGAGGATAAGGGGTAAGCCATTTAGGACCGAGATGAGGAGAAGCTTCTTCACCCAGAGAGTGGTGAACCTGTGGAATTCTCGACCACAGAAAGTAGTTGAGGCCAATTCACTAAATTTATTCAAAAGGGAGTTAGATGAAGTCCTTACTACTCGGGGGATCAAGGGTTATGGCGAGAAAGCAGGAAGGGGGTACTGAAGTTTCATGTTCAGCCATGAACTCATTGAATGGCGGTGCAGGCTAGAAGGGCTGAATGGCCTGCTCCTGCACCTATTTTCTATGTTTCTATGTTTCTATGGTGAACTATTGAGCTCCCTCTACATTACCTTGACATTACCAATGTTACTCTGTCCCCCATCCCACTCCAGACAATTTCTGTTGCTGAATTTCTAAACTAGTAAAACGTACAGATGAATAATCCTCAGGAGTGGATGAATGGTATCCGCGTATACTAAACCATGCAAGGGATGATTTCATCGAGAGTACTGCGTACAATTCTGGACCTCAAACCTCATGAATGATGTATTGGCTTTGGCGGGGGTTCAGCACAGATCCACCAGTAGGACAAAGGGGCTAAAAGGATTAAATTCAGGGGACAGGTGTCATAGACTAGCATTTTATTTATTTTAATATAGAAAATGAAGGCTGATATCAGTGGGGTGTTTAAGATGATACAGGGATACTATTTCATCTGGTGGGAGACCAGAACAAGGGGCATAACCTTAAAGTTAAAGCTAGGCCGTTCAGGTGTGATGTCAGAAAGCATTTCTTCACACAAAGGGTAGTGGGAATCTAGAATTCTCTCCCCAAAAAGCTGTTGAGGCTCGAGCTCAAAAAGGTTCAAGACTCAGAGCGTGTTACACACCACACACACACGTGACCTCTCACCAGGGACTTCCTTGGAATTCCCTACATTCATTTTGTGCAAGTTGTTCAGATCAGTAGGGGTGCAAGGTCGGAATTTGACCCTTTGTGACACCCAGGCCCTTGCTGAAGTTTGTTTCGAGTGCTGTATCTTGTCTTTTAGAATTCACCAGAGAATTATATATATTTACAGCAAAGAAACAGACCATTCAGCTCCACAGGTCCATGCCAGTGATAATGCTCCACACCACCACCTCCCACTTACTTCATTCAGCCTATCATATCCTTCGATTCCTTTCTACCTTATATTCTGATCTGGCTTCCCCTTAAAGGCATCAATGCTGCTCACCTTAACTACTCCACGTATTCGTAAGCTGTACTTTCTAACCACTCTCCGAATAAAGAACCTTCTCCTGAATTCCTTATTGGTTTTTTTTAGTCAGTCGTTTATATTTATGATCTAGTTTTGGACTCCCACACATGGTAACATCTGCTCTATATTGACCCTATTAAACTCCTTCATACTTTTAAACATCTCTATTAGATCATCCTTGAGCATTGTCTTCTCAAGAGCATGAGCCCCAGCCTGTTCAGTCCTTCTGGATATTTAAACCTCTCAGTTCTGGTATCATTGTTCTCAATCTGTGTTGCACCTTCTCCAGTGTCTCTATATGCTTTGTGTAGTATTGAGAGCAAGACTGTACACAGCACTCCAAGTTTGGTCTATCCAAGGGTCAATATAGATTGAACATAACTTCTCTGCTTTGCAATTCTCTTACTCTAGAAACGAACCCCAGTGCTTGGTTTGCATGTTCATGGCCTTTTAACCTGCTTTTCATTATTTGTGTATCTGTCCCCCTCACTCCCTTTGCAGCTCTCCCTCATTGAAACACTCATTTACCAACCTCATTATTCCCCCTACCAAGATGCACCATCTGACACCTATCTATATTGCAATTAATTTGCCATTCCCAAGCCCAACATACAAGTTAATTAACATCGTGTATTGTCACAGGCCTCCTCAGTATTAACTGTATCCCGAATTTGGTGTCTCCCTTATACTTCGAAATTGTACTGTTGAATCATGAGTATATATAATATACCTCTGCTCCCCGTTCCATTTCCTCAGTATGTGAATGTTATACATCCAGTCCCACAGTGTAATTCTCTCATGCGTTTACTAGTTTATCAATTATTTCCCCTCTTTCTATTTTAAATGTCTTGATATCTTTTTTGATCTCCTCGTGCAATGTCACACCAACCTTATTGGTCTACCTGGTAACAACTGGGGCAAAGTCTTTCTCCAATATTTCTGCCACGTCGCTGCCATTACCTGTGAGTTTATCTTGTGCATCTTTTAGTGGCCCTGTCCCTATCCTGTTCTACATTTTGTTTGTGTCTGTAGAATACTTTGCTATTTATTTTATATTATTTGATCATTTAATTTTTTCGTTTCTTTTTACATTCCTAATTTTGCTTTACTTCTTTCCCAACCTCTTCCTATTCCTTTAGTCATCCTGTCCCTTACTGTGCTCAGTGTTGGCCTTTTTCTTCAGTTTCAAGTTTTGTCCTTATCTCTTTATTCATCCATGGTGTTTCATTATTGGTTCATTTGTTCGTCTTTTACTGGAATATATTCCTCCTGAACTTTACTGATCACCTGTTTAATTATTTCCCACTGCTGATCTATCTCGGTCAATATTCTGTTCCAGTTTAACTTCCCCAGTTCCATTCTCATCAACTTAACATCAGCGTTTTCCAATCTATTACTTTTTTCTTTCTCAATCACTATCGTTAACCTTATTATGCTGTCATGAATATTGTCTAGATTTTCACCCAAGCTCACTTCTCTTATCTGCTCTGGTTCATTTCCCATTATAGATCCATCAGTGATTCCTCTCTTGTTGGCCTCAAATATTGGATAAGAAAGGAGTCCTGCACACACTAAATTCTCCATTCCCTTTTCCCCTCTCCCCACCTCTTCTTGGCAGATTATTTACTGTAACATTTACCATGATTATTATGTGCAAGCTACTGATGTTACAAATTTGCTAACATATTTCCCCCCTTGTTTGCTTCACTGCTGGACTGTCTGTAGAATAGCATTATTATCATTATATTAACGTGACTGGGAAACATGCTCCTGCAAAACCTCTGTGCCCTATATGGAAATATTCAGCAGATCAGCAGGAATTGTTGCAAATTATTCAAACATTCCAGGTAATTTTAAAAAATGACCCAAGTGCTTATATTATGGAGTTAAGCTGTCAAAATAAGGACACACAAGGCAACGTTCACATAAGCGGTTGGTTGTGTCACTGGGCGATGAAATGTAATACAATGAGTTCAGGAATGGGGCTGCAGGAGATGTGGAGAGAGAGGTGCAGCAGAGGTTAGAACCAAATGCAAGCTTCACTCTAGATTAACAGCGAAATCTTACAGGATACCAAGCCCCTGGTGGGACTTGGCACATCCTCATTTTAAAACTAGGGGTGCAAAAGCTGTGATCAATGTGTTCAGAGCACGGGCTGGGCTCATTGTTAAAGTGTTTGTGTTTGGACAGTGCTGTTACACCAGGAATCCTGACAGACACGGAGAAAAATGGAGAAGTGGGAGAGAGGGAGATGTGAGGGAGAGAGCGGCTCAAGGGCAGTGAGAGAAGACACAGAGACAGAGGGGTGAAAGACAGAGGGAGAGACAAAGATAGCAAGAGAGAAGGGAGAGTAAGAAAAAGAAAGCCTGACTAAGAAAGGGAGAGAGAGAGAGAGAGAGAGAGAGATGGGCAGATTGAGAGGAAACAAACAGGAAAATAAGTGAGAAACAGAGATAAGCTAAACTCCAAAAAAGGGAGTGGCAGACAGAGTGGACGATGAGATAGCGGCTGGGTTGGCGAGACAGAGAATGAGGCAGATATAAGAGAAACGGGTGAAAGAGTTGCAGAGAGGGACTGAGAGTAAAGCAGAACGAGGGACCGAGAAGCAGCGAAGAGAAAGGTAGAGTGAGCGACAGTGAGGCAGAGAAATGAGAGGTAAAGAGAGGAGAGAGCAAAGGTGAATGAGAGAGAGAGAACACGGGCAGTGGAGCAACTGATAGAAATAAACAGAGGTGGAGAGAAGAGAGTGAGGCAGAGAGAGAGATAAAATGAGGCAGATAGTGAAAGAAGGAAAGAAACGAGATTAGAAGCACAGGTTAGATAGAGTGTAAACTTGCCTCTACACTTTCCCATCAAACGGTCTGTGAGGCTGATGCATTGGATATCTATTTCCAATCTTCCTGAAGAAACCTGTTTAAGTGAGATATCTTGGACCCTGAATGGTCACAGTGCTGATAGTCTGGGAAACATGGCTTATATCTGGACCTTTCTAAATGTGTTATTAGGCACTTGTAGAGATTCCCGGCAGTGGTTTCCTCTTCCCACTTTCTGTGTTTCTCAAATCATCATTGCACCCTCGAACACCGTGCCCTCGGACACACTGATCCTAAGGAGAAACAAGACACAGATATGAAGCTGTGATTAATACAGGAAGTTTTATTTCTGAGTGCAGCCCATCATTCTGACAGCAGTAATACACGGTCAGGGGTTATAGGACCTAAACAATCAAACAGAGCCTGCTTCTTGTGAAGGAAGGTTTCATTCAGTGAGATCTTGGAGAGCTCGGGCTGGTGGGAATCCGACACTGGACCTTTCACAGCTTCGGTCTGCAACATTTGGACCCATCGGGGAAGGATAGTCGGACAGACAGATACGTAGGGTGAGTAACCGGGACTGGTGAACTATTCCAAATAGTAATTCAGTTGCTGAGGGTTTGCAGGAGGTGCTTGCTTCTGTTAAATACCAGAATCAAATTAATCAGAATGCACCAATTTAAACAGAAAATTCAGCACTTTCTGGGGAGGTGAATGGCCCAGTCACACTGATACTGAACAGTATTTAGAAATGAATGGAACAAGGGGAACGTGGAACACAGACATGCACACATAGATCCACACACACATACACAGGTGCACATACATACACACAGACCCACAGACACAGACAGGTGTACACATACACACACACACACACACAGACCCACACACATCTGTAACTGGTGAGAAGCTGGGAGCTGTGGATGAGCAGAGAGAATCAGGGGCCCAAGTAGTTAAATCAGTGAAAGCTCGGGAACAGGTGCAAAAATAACAAAGGGCGAATGGATTGTTGGTGCTCCAGCTGTACAGAGCTCTGGAAAGACCCCATCTAGTGAATTACATTCAGTTTTGGGCACCGCACCTCAGGGAGGGTGTATTGACCTTGGAGGGAGCGCAGCACTGATTCACCAGACTGTTACTTCGGCTCCACGGGTTAAATTATGAGGAGAAATTACAGAAACTGGGCTTGAATTCCCAGAATACAGAAGGTTAAGGGGTGAGTCCATTTGATTCAGGATTTTAGGATGTGGAAAGGAATTGTTAAGGTAGATGGAGAGAAACTTTTTCTGTTGGTGGAGGATTCCAGGAGAAGGGGACTCAACCTGAAAATCAAAACCAGGCCATTCAGGAGAGAATTAAGGAAACACTCCTTCACATAAAGGGTGGTAGAAATGTAGGATTCTCTCACACAAAAAGCAGCAGGTGCTAGCACATGAAATAATTTTAAATCCAAGATCAATAGATGTTTGCCAGGCAAGGGTGTAAAAGGATACAGAGCCACGGCAGATCAACGATGATCTCACTGAATGGGGGAACAGGCTCCAGGGGCTGAATGGCCTGCTCCTGTTCCTACCTCTACTTTATACAGAGTGTCAGCATCGAGCACTCCCAGGGCCGGTACAATACAGAGCTCCCTCTATATTACCCTATCATTACCAATGTTACTCTCTTCCCCACCCTGCTCTGTACCATTTCAGTTCCTGAGGTTATAAACTTCAATATAGAAAATTATGGGCGACATCACTGAGATGGTTAGGATAATTGAGAGATAATACTTCTTCTGGTGCGAGAGTTCAGAAAAAGGTGCACAACCTTCACCTTAAAGCTCAGCCGTTCAGGTGTGATGTCAGGAAGCACTTGTTCACACAGAGGGTAGCACAAATCTGGAATTCTCTCCCAAAAATCTGTTGAGGCTGGAGCCCAATTGAAAAATTCAACACTCAGATTGATAGATTTTACTTAGGTAGGGGTCTCAGTGTCTGTATATAGACACACATACATACAGATACACATACACACACATACAGGCAGAAACACATCTACACACATATACCAACATATAAAGACACACATACCCACACATGTACACATTCAGAAACACATACCCACATTGAAGCACACCTACACACATACCCACACATTCAGAAACACATACCCACACTGAAACACATCTACATACACATACCCACATATACAGAAACACATACCCACACTCGCAAACAGCCCAGGAGAGAATGGGTTATGTCTGTAGTGGATTGAAACCAGTGAAAGCAGTTTTAAACAGGTTTCTGAAGGTGGCTGATCGTCACGCAGCAGTCAGTCTGCCGATTTCATACAATCCTCGAATGGATACAGCACAGGAGGACGACATTCGGCCCGTCACTGCTCTCTGCAAGAGTATCCCAGCTAGTCCCACTCACAGAATCATAGACATTGACAGAACAACAGGAGGCCATTTCAGCCCATCGTGTCCACGCCGGCTGATTAAACACAATCCAGCCTAATCCCACGTTCCAGCTCTTGGTCCGTAGCACTGTAGGTTACGGCACTTTAAATGCATATTTTTTAAATGTGGTGAGGGTTTCTGCCTCTACCAGCATTTCAGGCAGTGAGTTCCAGACCCCCACCACATTTTGAATGAAGACATTTCCCCTCAAATCCCCTCTAAACCTCACCCCAAATACTTAAAATCTATGTCTCCTGTTTGTTGACTCCTCTGCCAAGGGAACCAAGTCCTTCCTATCCACTCTATTCATAATTATATATACCTCAAACAGGTCTCCCCTCAGCCTCCTCTGTTCCAATGAAAACAGATCGAGGATAGCCAGCGTGAGACCTTAGCAGCGGGATAAAAGGAGCGGGGACCCGAGGCCTGAGATCAGAGAGGGACCTGAGCGATGCGGATAAAAGGAGCGGGGACCTGAGACTGAAAAACAGCAGCTGTCCCAGTACTGAACCCTGGGGAAGATCACGGCATACCTCCCATAGACTGAAAAACAGCAGCTCTCCCAGTACTAAACCCTGGGGAACATCACTGTATACCTCCATAGACTGAAAAACAGCAGCTGTCCCAGTACTAAACCCTGGGGAACATCACTGTATACCTCCCATAGACTGAAAAACAGCAGCTATCCCGGTACTGAACCCTGGGGAACATCACTGTATACCTCCCATAGACTGAAAAACAGCAGCTGTCCTAGTACTGAACCCTGAGGAATACTGTATACCTCCCATAGACTTAAAAACACCAATTGACCGCAACTCTTGTCTTGTATCCCTGCTGCTCCTGCCCTTTTATCCCACGTGCTTCAATGTTGGTGAAAAGCTGATTACATGGTACCACATCAGACACATTTTTAAAGTCCACGTGCACAGCATCAACTATTGCAGCCTCTCTGTTACCTCAGCAAAACACTCAAGCAAGTTCGTCAATATGAGAGTGAAACTATTCTCTCTATTCGGCGAACCCAGAACATGAGGGCACAACCTTTAAATTTGCAATAGACTATTCAGGTGTGATGTCAGGAAGCACATGTTCACACAAGGCGTAGTGGAAATCTTCAACTATCATCTCAAAAACATGATGTGTCTAGGGGTCAGTTGAACATTTCAAAACTGAAATGGATAGATTTTTGTTAGTTAAGAATGTCTGTGTTTATACATACTCACACACAGACACAATTATAGATATTCTGACACAAATACACAGATATATCGAAACACACAAGCACATATAGAAAAACACACAGACACATATAAAAACATTGAGACGGACACAGAAACACAAATTATAGTCGGTCATTCACAGATTGAGCAGGAAAGAATGGGTTATGGTTGTATTGGACTGATATCACTTACAGAGAGAGAGGGTTTAAAAAGGCTTTTGAAGGCACGTAACAGTCAGTCTACCGATTTAGGGCCTATTTTGGTACAAATCTGACCTCTCACGAAGGACTGTGTTTGAACTCCCCACATCCATTTTACACCAGTCCTTCAGATCAGTGGGGATGATAGGTCAGAGTACTGACCCTCTGTGACACCTAGCCCATTGCTGAAGATTGTTTCGAGTGCTGTACTGCGTCTTTCCAGAATTGACGACAGAATTACATAGTCTGTACAGCACAGAAACAGGGCATTGGGCCCAACAGGTCCATGGGGTGTTTATGCTCCATACAAGCCTCCTCTTACCTTACTTCACCACAGTCCATCATATCCTTCTATTCCTTTCTCCCTCATGTACTTATCTAGCTTACCCCTAAAGCACTCTGCTGTCCGCCGGAACTACTCCATGTGCTAGTAAGCTCTACATTCTACCCACTCTCTGGGTAAACAGGTTTCCCCTGAATTTCTTATTGAATTTATCAGTAAATATCTTCCATTTATGACCCCTAGTTTTGGATTGCCCCAAGTGGTAAAATATTCTCTACGTCGAAGATCTCGATGATGTCACCACTCAGCCTTCACTTTTCTAGAGAGAAGAGCCCCAGCATGGTCAGTGATTCCGGATACTTATAACCGCTCAGTTCTGGTGTCTAAACCATTTGGACAATTACTTTCCGAGGAGTCTGTGGCCTCCTTATTCCTGGTAACAAATGCAGCATTTCACACCTATCTATATTAAAATTAATTTACCATTTACACACCAATCATACAAGTTTACTAATATCTTGTGTTTTCACAGTCCCCCTCAGTATTAACTGTAATCCCCAATTTGGCGTCATCAGCAGATTTAGAAATTATACTGCCTTTTCGCGAGTACATATATTATTACCTCTGCTATCTGTTCCATTGCTTCTTTTAGTATGTGCGAAGTAATACATCCAGACCGTGGTTTTATTCTCTAACTATAACTAGTTTGTCAATTGTTTTCCCCCTAATTTAAATGGTATTAGAAGAGATCAAAAAAGATCTTGTTAGCCTACCTGATAGAAATGGAGGCAAAGTAATTCTTCTATATTTCTGTCACTACATTGAGTTTATAGAAACATAGAAATTTACAGCGCAGAAGGAGGCCTTTGGCTCATCGTTCCGCGCCGGCCAAAAAGAACCACACGGCCCTCGGTCAGCAGCCCTGAAAGTTACATATAAACCCATGAACAATGACGGACAGGTAAAGAGCATCCGGCCCAACCAATCCGCCCCACACAACTGCGACACCCCATGTATCGCAACATTTTACACTCCACCACAACCGAAGCCATGTGATCTCCTGGGAGAGGCAAAAACCAGATAAAAACCCGGGCCAATTGAGGAAAGAAATCTGGGAAAATTCCTCTCCGACCCATCCATGCGATGGAAACTAGTCCCGGAGACCACTCTGGCCGTATTAGATTCTGTGCAGTACTCAGCATTGTATCTGCCAGTCAACAAGAGGTTATCCAGTCTAATCCCACTTACCAGCTCTAGGTCTGTAACCCTCCAGGTTACAGCACCTCAAGTGTCCATCCAAGCACCTTTTAAATGTGGTGAGGGTTTCTACAACCTTTCCAAGTGCATCCTTTAGTGGCCCTGTCCCTATCCTGTTTTACCTTTTGTTCTTCACATATCTGTAGAATAATTCACCATTTCTTTTTGGTGTCCTTAATAATGAATTGCATAGTTCCACTTTGCCTTTCTTTTTTTTTTACTTCTTTCCCAACATTTTCCTTTTCCCATTTCCCATCCTCTCCTTTACTGTCGCTGTACTCAGTGTCTGCCTATTCCTTCAGTTTCAGTGTTGCCCTTATTGCTGTTCAACCATGGGGTTTCATTGTTAGTTGTTTGTTCTTGTTTTTAGTGGAATATATTCCTACTGATCTTTTTCTATTGATCACCTTTATAAATATTCCCCACTGCTGATCTATAGTGTCAATATTCTGTTCCAGTTTATCTTCCCCAATTCCATTCTCTTCAACTAAACATCAGCGTTTTCCAATCTATTACTTTCGTCACTCGATCATTACTTTAAATCTTATTATGCTTGTAATCAAAATTGTCTAGATTTTCACCCAAGCTCACATCTCTTAACTGTTCTGGTTCATTTTGCATTATAGATCCATCAGTGATTCCTCTCTTGTTGGGCTTATTATGTACTGGGTCAGTAAGGAGTCCTGAACATAATGTAAATTCTCCATCCCCTTGACAGATTATTTGGTGTAGATGAATAATATGTATTTTACTCATTTTATACATTTGCTTACATATTTTCACTTCATAGAATCATAGAAATTCACAACACGGAAGGAGGCCATTTCAGCCCATTGTGTCTGTGTCCAGCCGGATCCCACTTTCCAGCTCCGTAGGTTACGGCACTTTAAGTACACATTGAAGTATCTTTTAAATGTGAAGAGGGTTTCTGCCTCTACCACCCATTCAGTCAGTGAGTTCCAGACCCCCACCACCCTTTGGGTGAAGACATTGCCCCTCATATCTCCTCCAAACCTCCCCACAATTACTGTGAATCTATGTCCCCTGGTTGTTGAGCCTTCTGCAGAGAGAAACAGGTCCCTCCTATCAAGGACCCTCATAATTTTATGGGTGACTATTTGCACTGTGCTTTTGCTGTGGAGTGCCCACCCCCGATGCCTCCTGCTCGAACTGGAAGAGCGGCCCCCAGACCCCGATCATTCCCATCCACCATGTTGCCAGCTGAGCCACTGACAGCCACTTTTACAGTTAATAAGCACGTCCTAATTTTCTACACCTCAATCAGGTCTCCACTTAGCATCCTTTGTTCCAAACAAAACAGACCCATCAACCCCAATCTTTCTTCATAGCCAAAATTCTCCAGTACAGGCAGCATTCTTGTAAATCTCCTCTGCACCCTTTCCAGTGCAATCACATCTTTTCTGTAGTGTGGTGACCAGAACTGCACACACTACTCCAGCTGCAGCCTAACCAATGTTTTATACAGTTCAAGCATAACCTCCTTGCTCTTGTATGCCATGCCTCGACTAATAAATGCAACTATTTCTATGCCTTCTTAACCACCTTATCTACCTGGCCTGCTACCTTCAGGGATCTGTGCACCTGCACTCCAAGGTCCCTTTGTTCCTCTACACGTTTCCGTGTCATACAATTTAACGTGTATTCCCTTGCCTTGTTATACCTCCACAAATGCATTACCTCATACTTATCCGATTGAATTGCATTTGCAAATTTCTGCCCCCCTGTCTAGTTCATAGATATCTTCCTGCAGTCCACAGCTTTCTTCTTCATTATCAACCGATTTTAGTGTAATCTTCAAACTTCTTAATCATACCACCAACATTTAAGTCCAATTCATTGATATATACCATAAAAAGCAAGGGACCCAGCAATGAGCCCTGCGGGGCCCACTGGATACAGCCTTCCAGTCACAAAAACACCCAACCATTACCCTTTGCTTCCTGCCACCGAGCCAATTTTGGATCCAACTTGCCACTTTCGTGACCAGTCTGCCATGTGAGACCTTATCAAAAGCTTCGCTAAAATCCATATACACTGCATCATATGCACTGCCCTCATCGACCCTCCTGGTTAACTCCTCAAAAAATTCAATCAAGTCAGTCAGACACAACATTCCCTTGACAAATCCATGCTGACTGTTCTTGATTAATCCATGACTTTCCAAAAGATTTATCCTGTCCCTCAGGATTTTTTCCAATAATTTTTCCACCACCGAGGTTAGGCTGACTCGCCTGCAATTATTTGATCTATCCCTTTCTCCCTTTTTAAACAAATGTACAGCATTAGCAGTCCTCCGGCACCATACCTGTAGCCAGAGAGGATTGGAAAATAATGGTCAGAGCCTCCGCTTTGTACTCTTTTGCTTGTCTTGACAGCCTGGGATACATTTCATCTGGGCGTGATGATTTATCCACTTTCAAAGCTGCTAAGCCCCTTAATACTTCCTCTCTCACTATGTTCATCTGATATTTCGTACTTCTCTTCCCTCATTGCAAAGTCTGCATCGCCCCTCTCTTTTGTGAAAACAGATGCAACGTATTCATTAAGAAACCTACCCACATCTTCCCCCTCCACACACAGATTTCCTTTATGGTCTCTAATATGCCCCACTCTTTCTCTAGTTGTCCTCTTGCTCTTAATGTATTTATAAAACATCTTTGGGTTTCGCCTGATTTTACTTGCCAACATTCTCTCATGCTCTCTCTTTGCTTTACTGATATCGTTTTTAATTGCCCCTTGCACTTCTTATACTCCTCTAAAATATCTGCAGTTTTGCTTTCTCAGTATCTGTCGTAAGCTTCGCTTTTTTTCCTTTGTCGTACCCTGTATGTCCCTTAACATCCAGGGGTGTCGCTATTTGTTAGTGCCACCCTTTGTTTAAAGGGAACAAACTTGCTTTGTACCCTCAGGATCTCCTCCTGGAATGCCGCCCACTGCTCTGACACTGATTTGCCATCAAGTAACCAATCCACTTTGGCCAAATCCCATCTCGGACCAGCAAAATTGGCTTTACCCCAAATGAGAACTTTTATTCCGGGTCCCCCTTTGTCCTTTTCCATAACAACCCTAAATCTTACTGAATTATGATCACCAGCATCAGCATGCTCTCCCCTTTCACCTGCCACTCTTGATTCTCCAAGACCAAGCCCGGAACTGTCCTCTCCCTTGTTGGGCTTGTTACATACTGGCGAAAGAAGTTCTCCTGAACGCATTTTAGGAATTGCACACCCTCTACCTTTCACACTACCTTTTTCCCAGTTAATATTAGGGTAGTTGAAATCCCCCACTATTACAGCTCTATAGTTTATGCACTTCGCAGCAATTTGCCCACATATTTGTTCTTCTATCTCCCTCGGACTGCTTGGGGGTCTATAGTACACGTTCAGTAGTGTGATCGCCCCTTTTTTATTCTTTAATTCAACCCATATGGCCTCGTTTGATGATCCCTGTAATATATCTTCCAGTCTCACAGCTATAATTGTTTCTTTAATCAATGCTGCAACCCCCCTCCATTTTACCCCCTCTCTATCCCATCTGAAAACCCTGTAACCAGGAATGTTGAGATGCCATACCTGCTCTTCTTTCAGACATGCCTCAGTAATAACTATAATATTGTATGTCCAGGTGTCAATCTGTGCTCTGTGCTCACCTGCATTGAAGTATATACCATTTAGTATTGCCAAACTCTCCTGGTGTCTATTTTCCAGCCATTGTTTCCTCTGTCTTCCAAATTCACGTTCTACTTCTCTGCTGCGGCCAATTCCAGCTTTGCTTCTCTCCCAACTCAATCTCTTCTCCGGTTCCCATCCCCCTGCCAAGCTAGTTTAAACCCTCCCCAACAGCACCAGAACAACCTCCCACAAGGCTCTGTTGAGGTGCAACCCATCCGGCTTGTATAGGTCCCACCTGCCACGGAAACGACCCCAATGCCTCAGGAATCTAAAGCCCTCCCGCCTGCACCATCTCTCCAGCCACGCACTCATTTTCTCTATCTTCCTATTTCAGTACTCACTGGCACATGGCACCGGCACTAATCCAGATATTATTACCTTTGAAGTCCTGCTTTTTAAATATCTCTCCTAGCTCCCTAAACTCTACCTGCAGGATCTCATCACTCTTTCTACCTACGTCATTGGTGCCGATATCGACCACAACGTCTGGCTGTTTTCCCTCTCCCCGCAGAATGTCTCGCTTCCACTGTTCCCTTCAGTTTCCTTCCACTGATTAGCGGTCTCTAGAATAACCATTTTAACATTATTTTAATGTGACTGGGAACCCTGCTCCCCAAGGCATCTGTGTCCTCTCCGGACATACACTCAGCAGATCAGCAGGAATCGCTTAACAATTATTCAAAATTTTCAGAAATTTACAAGATGAACAAATAGATAAAATTAAAGCAGTCAGTCAAAAATAATGAAAAACAGGCGCCAGTAGATTTACAGAAAGGAGCACATCGGAGACAATGCGTAGATAAGTGGGTGAATATGCCACTGGACAATGAAATGTAAAAACATGAGTTCAGGAATGGGGCTGCAGGAGATTTGGAGGCAGAGGTGCAGCAGAGGTTAGAACCAAAAGCAAGCTTCCCTCTAGATTAGCAGCGAAATCTTGCAGGACACCAAGCTCCCAGTGGAGCCTGGCACACCTTGGACAACTCATTTTAAAACTGGGGTGCAGAAACTGTGATCAGCTCATGTAATGTGTACAGAGCACAGGCTGGGCTCAGTGTTAAAGTGTTGGTGTTACATCATAAATCTTAACAGAGAGAGAGTGAAAGCGAGAAATGAGGAGAGAGAGAGACAGGGGCAGAGAGGAAAGATACAGTAAAATAAGTGAAACAACAGAGATTTAAAGCCAAGAATGGAGATAGATCAAAGAGAGCTGATATAGGTGATACAGGCGGAGCTTGGGGGTGGAGAGAAGTGGGCTGAGTGAAGCAGGAAAACCGACGCAGATAAAAGAAAAACAGTCAGTGAGGCAGAGAGATGTGCGAGGTAGAGAGAAACGGAGCAACGTGAGTAGAGGGAGCACTGAGAAAGATAGAGGTGCTCCCTCTGCACTGTCCATCAGCACTCCCAGGACAGGTACAGCAGGGATTAGAACATAACATAAGAAATAGGAGCAGGAGTAGGCCATTTGGTTATCCATTTGGGGTCAATCAAATTGTTACAGTGATGTATGAGGTACATCAGTGTTACAGTGAGGGGCGTGGGGTTTATCGGAGTGTTATACTGAGAACATAAGAAATAGGAGTGGGAGTAGGACATTTGACCCCTGGAGCCTTGCTCCGCCATTCATTAAGATCGTGGCTGATCTGATCTTGGCCTCAAATTCATTTCCCTGCCCGCTCCCCATAACTCTTCACTTCTCCATCGTTCAAAAATCTGTCCGTCTCCACCTTAAATATATTCAATAACCCAGCCACCACAGCTGTCTGGGGCAGAGAATTCCACAGATTTACAACGCTCAGAAGGAAAAATAAATCTCATTTCCGTTTTAAACGGGCAACACATTATTCTGTAACTTTGACTCCCAGTTCTAGATTCCCCCACTAGAGGAAGCATCCTCTCTACATCCAACCTGTCAAGTCCCCTCATAATCATATAAAAAGGTCCAGCTGTCGGAGGAGCGGTGGGCCATCGAGGAGGCCAGCTGCAGCGGCGAGAGAAGGCAAAGAAGTAAAAAGAAATCGAAGGGCGACGTCACAGCCAAGGGGGTAATTGATTGGTGAGTAGTTTTTCTTCTTTTTCTTTTCCCTCATCAGTAGGTAACCTTTGACATTGTTGCCAAATTAGCTCCTCCTGTGCGACGTGGGAACTCAGGGATGCTTCCAGTGTCCCTGACGACTACATGTGCAGGAAGTGTATCCTGCTGCAGCACCTGACAGACCGCGTTGCAGCACTGGAGCTGCGCATGGATTCACTCGGGAACATCCGCGAAGCTAAGGATGTTGTGAATAGCACGTTTAGTGAGTTGGTCACACCGCAGCTAAAGGTTACTCAGGTAGATAGGGAATGGGCGACCATCAGGAACAGCAGTGGAAGTAAGGCAGGGCAGGGGTGCCCTGCGGTCAACCCCCTCCAAAACAGATACACCACCTTGGATGCTGTAAGGGGGGGGGGGAGGAATGACTCACCAGGGGAGGGCAGCAGCAGCCAAGTTTATGGTTCCATGGGTGGCTCTGCTGCACAAGAGGGCAGGAAAAAGAGTTGGAGAGCTATAGTGGTAGGGGATTCTATTGTAAGGGAATATATAGACGTTTCTGTGGCTGCAATCGAGATGCCAGGATGGTATGTTGCCTCACTGGGGCTAGGGTCAAGGATGTCTCGGAGCGGCTGCAGGATATTTTGGAGGGGGAGGGTGAACAGCCAGTTGTCGTGGTGCATATAGGTACCAACAATATGGGATGAGGTCCTACAAGCTGAACTTAGGGAGCTAGATGAATTAAAAAATAGGACCTCAAAGGATTGCTACCAGTGCCACGTGCTAGTCAGAGTAGGAATTACAGGATAGCTAAGATGAATACATGGCCTGAGGAATGGTGCAAGAGGGAGTGATTCAAATTCCTGGGATATTGGAGCCGCTTCTGGGGGAGGTGGGACCAGTACAAACCGAACGGTCTGCATCTGGGCAGGACCGGAACCAATGTCCGAGGGGGGAGTGTTTGCTAGTGCTGTTGGGGAGGGGTTAAACTAATATGGCAGGGGATGGGAACGTATGCCGGGAGACAGAGGGAAGTAGAATGGGGGCAGAAGCAAAAGATAGAAAGAAGAGAAGTAAAAGTGGAGGGAAGAGAAACCCAAGGCAAAAATCAAAAGCGGCCACATTAGAGCAAAATTCTAAAGGAGCAAAGGGTATTAAAAAGATAGGCCTGAAGGCTCTGTGCCTCAATGCGAGGAGTATTCGTAATAAGGTGGAGGAATTAACTGCGCAGGCAGCTATTAACGAATATGATATAATTGGCATTATGGAGATATGGCTCCAGGGTGACCAAGGCTGGGAATTCAACATCCAGGGTTATTCAACATTCAGGAGGGATTGACAGAAGGGAAAAGAAGGTGGGGCAGCGTTGCTGGTTGAAGAGGAAATTAATGCAATAGGGAAGGACATCAGCTTGGATGACGTGGAATCTGTATGGGTAGAGCTACGGAATACCAAAGGGCAAAAAACGTTAGTGGGAGTTATGTGCAGACCACCAAACAGCAGTAGTGAGGTTGGAGACAGCATCAAACAAGATATTAGGGACGCATGCAATAAGGCTACAGCAGTTATCATGGGCGACTTTAATCTACATATTGATTGGGCTAACCAAACTGGCAACAATACGGTGGAGGAGGATTTCCTGGAGTGTATTAGGTATGGTTTTCTAGACCGATATGTCGAGGAACCAACCAGAGAGCTGGCCATCCTAGACTGGGTGACATGTAATGAGAAAGGACTAATTAGCAATCTTGTTGTGTGAGGCCCCTTGGGGAAGAGTGACCATAAGATGGTAAAATTCTTTATTAAGATGGACAGTGACACAGTTAATTCAGAGACGAGGGTCCTGAACTTAGGGAAAGGTAACTTCGATGGTATGAGACATGAATTGGCTAGAATAGACTGGCGAATGATACTTAAAGGGTTGATGGTGGATTGGCAAAGGAAAACATTTAAAGATCGCATAGATGAACTTCAACAATTGTACATCCTGGTCTGGAGTAAAAATAAAACAGGGAAAGTGGCTCAACCGTGGATAACAAGAGAAATTAAGAATAGTGTTATATCCAAGGAAGAGGTATATAAATTGGCCAAAAAAAGCAGCAAACCTGAGGATTGGGAGAATTTTGTAGTACAGCAGAGGAGGACAAACGGTTTAATTAAGAGGGGGAAAATAGAGTATGAGAGGAAGCTTGCTGGGAATATAAAAACTGACTGCAAAAGCTTCTATAGATACGTGAAGAGAAAAAGATTTGTGAAATCAAACGTAGGTCCCTTGCAGTCAGAATCAATTTATAATGGGGAACAAAGAAATGGCAGACCAATTGAACAAAAACTTTGGTTCTGTCTTCACGAAGGAAGACACAAAGAACTTTCCGAAAGTACTAGGGGACCGACGGTCGAGTGACAAGGGGGAACTGAAGGACATCCTTATACGTCAGGAAATTGTGTTAGGGAAATTGATGGGATTGAAGGTCGATAAATCCCCAGGGCCTGATAGATCTGCATCCCAGAGTACTTAAGGAAGTGGCCCTAGAAATAGTGGATGCATTGGCAATCATTTTCCAGCAGTCTATCGACTCTGGACCAGTTCCTATGGACAGGAGGGTAGCTAATTTAACACCACTTTATAAAAAAGGAGGGAGAGAGAAAACGGAGAATTATAGACCGGTTACCCTGCCATCAGTGGTGCGGAAAATGTTGGAAACACTTATTAAAAATAGTGTGGATATATGAACGGGATATATGGAATTAAAAGGCAGTAAAGTGAATAGGATATATAAAAATGTATAAGCCATGGAAAAATAACTAAGAGAATGTCAGATTGCCAATAATACATCAGCACAATTAACAAGCTTTCTCAAGGTTTTAAGTTACTAATCCTGCCAACAATATAAATTGTAACATGAAATGAATATATGGATAAATCTGCAGAATTGCAAGGTCTCAGTTAGTAGTCACACCACTAAATTGTAACATTCAGAGGCAATGCTTGAGTTTTCGTAAAAACATCCCATATAGATTGACAAATGAGTGGCTGAGTTAGAATGTCAATCTAATTGTATTTTGTTCTCTATTTTCAAAAATGTATAACTGTTGTCGCTTTATGATGTAACTTCACTTATCCGTAGGGAGTGTGTACGCTCTATCGAGAGAGTATATCTTCTGTCTGATAAGTCTTGCCTGCCGGTAAAATAAAGACTGCTTTGTTTAAAGCACAATAGGTATTCGACTCAGTAATTTTACTGAACCAGATTGAGAGAAAAGAATCTACATTTACATTTGGTGTCAGAAGTGGGATCTCAACGGACGACTGCCGAAAGCTTGCGAATTAAGAGCCAGACTAGCCTTGGACGAGACATGGGGAAAGTGGCCACTGGAGTGAGTATGATTTCAATACTGTTCCAGTTTCCTCCGGTTTCAAAAGTCTGAGAAAAGTTTAGCCACTCACTGGTTCTCGGGTAGTGTCTGAATGAGATCCATAACAATCTGGCGAATACCTGCTAAATTTAGAAATAAGTGTTCAATTCAGGTGTGACGTCGACCTTGTATATCACTTGGCCCGTCTAGGCACTGATTGAATTTAAACTGCGTGGTGACACGAAAGGATAGGGAAATTTGGAGACTAAAGGAAATAAGGCTCATAAGAAATCAAATTTGGAAAATTAGTCTCACAGGGAATTAAGTAAGGCTTATGGGGAATTAAATAGAGGATAGGTGTTCAAGTCAGGTGTGACGTCGACCTCGTATATCACTTGGCCCGTCTAGGCACTGATTGAATTTAAATCACGCAGCAACTCGAAAGGCAGGGCCGACGCAGATGCGCAGCAGCATGGAACGCGTAGTGACGCGAGACGTGCGGCAGCGCGAGCGTGCAGCCGAGTAAAGGAGGGCTGACGCAGACGCGCAGCAGCATGGAACGCGTGGCGGCGCGAGCGTGCGGCCGAGTGAATGTGGGGTGACGCGAACACGCAGCAACGCAAACCGTGGGGTGATATCAAAGTCAGTGCTGGTGTCAGTAAGTCTTTGTTTATTTGAAGTATTTTAAATCGTGCGGCGACGCGAACCGCGGGGCGACGCGGGAGTCTTTGTTTATTTTAAATGTTTTAAATCGCACGGCGACGCGAACCGCGGGGCGATGCGGATCAGTGTTAGATTTAGTAAAGTCTTTGTTTATTTTAAGTGTTTTAAATCGCGCGGCGACGCGAACCGTGGGGCGACGCGGGAGTCTTTGTTTATTTTAAGTGTTTTAAATCGCGCGGTGACGCAGAAGTCAGTGTTAGCTTTAGTAAAGTCTGTTTATTTTGAGTTTGTTCAAAGTCAGTGTTAGTTTCAGTAAAGTCTGTGTTTATTTTAAGTTTGTTCAAATTGCACGACGACACGGATGCGGAACGACACGGTAATACGAGGGGCAGATTGAAAATGGGTAATCAGTTGGATCAAACAACGGATGCGGATAGTCCGCTAAAAAAGTTAGGTGAGAAATTCCCTGAAAGAGCTGAAGACTTTAGAAAATTATCAGGAGCCCTGAACAAATTATTAGGAGATGACCAGTGGCCTCTAGGTGGCACTAGAAGCGTAGAGGTAGCAAAAAAAGCACAGGGATTAATTTGGAGAAGGGGACGAGGAAAAGGGGACAAAAATTTAATTGCAACATGGCGACACTATTGTCAAAAATTAAAAGATGCATCACTTCTGTCAAGTTGGCAAATAAATGCTATTAAATTGGGATTCTCATTGACAGAGGGAACAAATGTTAAAACTGTAGACGTCTTAAAAAAAGAACGTGCGCACGAGAAACTTACTAAGAGATCCTCTGGGACCTCTGAGAAAGGTATTGACCGACTACGTAGTCAAATGGCTGGCTTTGTGTTAACCGAGGCTGATGATGAAATTGATGTGTGGTCACTGAATCAGCGCCCAACGGCGCCTCCCGCACCCCCTGGCCCCTTGCTCCAGTCCTCTTCCAAACAACCTCCACCTTACACTCCGGCGAGAGGAGTTAAAAATAACCCCATACCACCAAAGCAACAAACCCAAACTGACTCCTCATCCTCTAATAGCGATTCGGATCCCCAGTTCACAAGCAATATAGCCGAAAGGACCAGATGTCACACTCGAAAGAGCAGAACTATATCTCGATATCACAGACAGTCCCGTAAATCTTCTAGTCAATCTACCAGTCCAAGTTGTGAAAGACATAGCAAACACTCCCGCCGATCGAGACGCAGAACTGTCAAGCAGTCAGACAGCTCCGAAACATCCTCCGACCTAGAAATAATTTCCAAGATCCCAAAGTCCCGACACCAATTCCCTGTCAGACCAATGCCAAATTCTGATGCACAACAAGCTGCAGACCACCCCACTATAGATGTCTATGTGATCTTCGAACAACTATTTCAGTTTATAATGCAGAATCAAGGGACCTGTGGGCCCTGGTAAAGCAAACCCTGAGCCCAACTGAGCATGCCCGATTTCTAACTCACCTAGGACGTGCTACTCATGATGCATTGTTGGTTGCTCACCCTAACGATGTCCAGGATCACCTAAACGCTATCTTTAATGCTCTCACCACGACCCTTCAGAAGCCCATCAGTATGGCCGCAGTATTAGAAACTAAACCCAAACGAGAAGAAACTGCCGATGAATTCATGGAAAGATTTATTGAAATATATGGAAGTCAATCAGGAGATAATGCCTTCAGGGCAAGAGAGGATTCTCCTCAATTCTGCGCTATCATACTTCAGTGCCTGCCCTATTCGATTGCTCATGCTATCCGGACAAATAATATGAATTGGGCAGATAATAGTAGAGCCCAGATGGAAAGGGCAGTTAAATATTATTGGCAGGAAAAGAAAGGAGAGGGGGGAGGTGCGCCCCCAACCCGGGTCAAGACTGAATACGTGATTGGAAAGGAAGAGCCGCCTCGGGTGGAAGGACCAAAAGCCGACCCAAGGGGATACCAGATGGAACCGCAGTATTGCGTGCAGGGTTGGGTGGATAAACAGGGATACGGTTACATCGAACACCCAAATGGCCCGGGCCCTGCTAATTACGGACCGCCCTACTGTCCCCGGCCTGGTATGGGAAGAGGTCGGGGCTGGGAAAGATGAGATGGATGTTTTAATTGTGGGCAGGAAGGACATTGGAATAAAAATTGCCCCTACCGTCAGCGTGGAAAAGGAAGAGGAGGAAAAGGAGGGGGGCAAGGGGGGAGAGGAGGATCTTACACTAACTTCTCCCAGAACAACCCCTTTGGTCAATTGTCCCCCGATTGACTACGCAGCTTGATTGTACAGGGATCCTCCCCGGACGACGAACCAATGATATTGTTAAAAATTCTGAATGAGTGGCAACCCTTTTTGATAGATACGGGAGACTTCATGTCTTCTGTACAATCAAAGCTGAAACTCCCTGCCTCTACTGAAACACAGGAACTTTCAGGATTCCTGGGACAAATCTCGACATTCCCGGTGTCAGAACCAGTTAAAGTGGGTTACCAGGAAGAATCGGTGGAACATCGATTTGTTATCACAACCAATCTGGACTGTAACTTGATGGCTAGAGACCTCCTCTGCAAATTCCACTTGCATTTGGAGTGTGGAGATGACGGGATTATTGTAAAACAGGGAACCCTTAAGCGGCAGTATACCACTAGAACCCCTCAGTGGTGGTCTCTGGACCTGCCGCAGGCACCCTATCACGTGACCCTAGCATACGATCCCAGTGGAAATGGGTAGACCTCTTCACTCCAGCAATCGATGTCCCTCATGCTCAGAGGCAGAGCAAAACCTCACCTTTGCTTCGGCCAGGCACCAGAGAACAGACCAGTGCAGCACCTGAGGCACAGACCATCCATCACGACTGCGTGGCAATGATCCGACTGGAACGATCATAGGTACCCTTCCAGCGGTTGTGGCAGAATCGCGGGAGAGAAGGATCAAGGCAGTCGACCTCGAGGACAGAGGCAAGATGGCATTCCTGCTGCAGCGAGGGGCAGCGTGGTTGAAAAAAGAGCCCCACCACGCTAAAGATTTGGAAGTTATGTGCGCCAGGCTATAGACGAGGCTGACCTTACCAGCCGGGATGTGCCACGGGGACCCTGAGAAGGTCTTAACGACTCGACAGCATTATACTGGCTCGGACATACCTGACTATGTGGATCCTCATGTGGGTTATACTCCCATTGATCCGATTGAGATCCCAGTGAAGGGCAATGTGGACTGGCCCTCTATCCGACAGTATCCACTGAAATCACAGGCAGTACCGAGTATCCACCGACTGATTAAGGGGCTAATGGAACAGGGGATTTTGGTCTGATGCCAGTCCCCGTGCAATACTCCTATACTGGCAGTGCCTAAGCCAGGCACACCAAACGAATACCGTTTAGTCCAAGACCTTCGAGCTATCAATGCTATCGTCCAGCCCCTGCACGCTCTGGTTCCCAACCCAGCACAGATACTGTCTTTAATCCCAGCAGAGGCCAAGATCTTCAAAATAATAGACCTCCAACACGCCTTTTTCGCTTTACCGCTAGCCCAGGCGAGTCAGTACCTATTTGCCTTCACTTACCAGGGACAGCAATATACCTGGACTAGACTTCCCCAAGGGTTCATCCACTCCCCAACCTTATTCTCAAGGTGCCTGCAGAAACAGTTACAATCTCTCACGCTGACTAAGGGATCTACATTAATTCAGTATGTGGACGATTTACTGGTATCCAGCATAGATGAACCAAGTAATAGAGAGGATGCTAATCAGTTATTGAATTACTTGTCCTCCCTGGGATACATAGTATCCCCGTCAAAGGTCAAAATTGGCCAGTCTCAAGTTACATTTCTTGGGATCATTTTATCAGGCACCCACCGAGCCTTGGAGGCATGTCGAATCAAACCCATCTGCCAGTTTTCAGTCCCTAGCACGGCTAGACAAATGCGGCAGTGGTTGGGGATGATAAATTACTGTAGATCCTGGATTCCTAATGCTGCCCTGATGACCAAGCAACTCACACCGTACACTACCAAGGAAGGCAGCTTTAAAATAGAAACCACAGACATCCAAGCCTTTAAGGAACTAAAAACAGCCCTGCTGCAAGCTCCGGCTTTGGTACGGCCCCTCTACGACCGTCCCTTTCAACTGTAGTGTACGATCATGAAAGATTGTGCTACCGCTGTCTTAACTCAGAAACACAGGGATAAACCTGTTGCTTACTACTCTTCTAAAATAGATCCCGTTGCCTTGGGACACCCCGTATGTACTCAAATATTAACTGCTATCTACAATAGCCTACAATCTGCCGCCAATCTTACCCTTCAGCAGGATATTGTTGTATATACCTCTCGCTCCGTAGCTGCCCTCTTGGGTCAACTGCAGACTCAACATCTTACCATGGCTAGGCAAAGTAGATATGAGATCTACCTACTAAATAATCTAAGGCTGACCTTTCGGCACTGTACTGCCATCAATCCGGCTTGTTTTCTTACCGAGCCACCCCAAGATGAGGAAGAACCCAGTCATGATTGTTTATCCTTAATTCAGGAGGCCACATCGGTCAGGGAGGATTTAGTTGATGTACCAATGGAAGATCCAGACTGTATTATGTATGTAGACGGAAGTTCTTCCATTGACCCAGAGGGCAGACGGAATTCTGGATACGCCATAGTAAACCAGGAGAATCAGATCATGGAATCTGCCGCCTTTGAAACCGCCTATTCTGCCCAACAAGCTGAACTATTTCCCCTTACCCGAGCCTGTATCTTGGCCAAAGACCTCAAGGTTAATATCTATACCGACTCTGGGTATGCCTTCGGAGTAGCCCATGATTTCGGACAATTATGGAAAAATAGGGGATTCCTAACCGCACAGGGGAATGAGATATCTCATAAACAGCTAGTATCTGATTTGTTGCAAGCCCTCATGTTCCCCAAACGCATTGCCATTGTCAAATGTACCGCCCACACTACCGGAAATTATCTGGTTGATATAGGGAATCGTTGTGCTGACCAAGAGGCCAAACAGGCCTCTCGTGGACAACGGATGGTAGTGTCTAGAATGATGAGTCAAACTAAAAACCTTAGAAAGGATAAGTTAGCCTCGGAAAAACCAATGCCAACCATCCAAGATGTTTTTAAAGCACAGGAGGACGCTCCTGAAAAAGATAAACTGTTGTGGAAATATTATGGATATACCTATGACAATGCATGTCTGACGAGTTGGCCTCATGGGTTATAGAATGTCTGCATTTTGCTACTCATTGTGGAGCAAGGGCGACAAGTGATACGCTTTTGGCTACTTGGTGGCAGCCAAGACTTCAGGCGTTGGCCCAGAACACTAGTAGTCGTTGCCTTGTTTGCCAACAGCATAATCCAGGGAAGGGAGTCCCCTGTGAGTGGGGTAAAACGCCCCTACCAGAAGGTCCCTTTGAGACCTTGCAGTTGGACTACATTGAGTTGCAAAGGGTTCACTGTTACAAATATGTGCTAGTAATAGTGGATGTATTCAGCAAATGGATTGAAGCTTATCCTACCCTGGACAATAAAGCTCAAACTGTTGTTAAAGTATTAATGAGGGAAATTGTTCCTAGATATGATATCCCTGCTCGACTGAGTTCTGATAATGGCCCTCACTTTATTGGCCAAGTCAACAAAGAATTCTGCTCCCAGATACACATTAACCAGCAGCTACATTGCGCCTACCGACCCCAAGCTGCGGGATTAGTTGAACGTGCTAATCAAACTCTTAAAACCAAACTTGCAAAACTGGTAGCATCAACTGGACTAAATTGGCTTAAACTCCTTCCCATAGCCCTATTCCAGATACGCACTACTCCAACTGGTAAAACTAGGCTGACCCCCGCTGAAGTCATTTATGGTAAACCCCTGAGAACCCCTTGGAATCAGAATGTCCCCTCCACTGTCCAGTTCCACCACATGACTGAGGAGATGACCATATACATTCTTTCCCCAACTCAGGCTCTGCGAGTAGCCCACAACCAGGTTCGAGGTGCTCACCTTGACCTCCCAGTCTTACCCGAATCATCCCTTGTGGCCCCAGGGAAGTATGTCTTGATTAAGAAATGGAGTCGAAAGGGATTGGAGCCGCGATGGGAGGGGTCTTTTCAGGTGTTACTCACTACCCCTACTGCAGCTAAGGTTGAGGGGAAAAATGGGTTCACCTGCACCACTGCAAGCTCATCACCCTTTAATAAATCTATTTTTCTGGTTATTCTAATTCCTGTTTCTGTTCCAGATTTCCTCTTCTCCATAGCTGAACGGGGCAGTTGACATCCTAATTGTAACGTGGACCGGTTTGAACTTTTACCCGTAATAAACATCCAGCTGCACCAACGGTGACCTGAGAAGAGAGACGGGAAAACTGAACTCTTCTAAATCAGCAAAATAATTGGACTATTTATCCGAATCCTGAGCCATAAGATGAGACTGTGTCTCTTTGCCACAGTCTGTATAATAGTGTTGATATATGACAGTTTGGGCGCATGGGAAGGAAGACAAAGGCGAGAGCTCCATGTAAACACCTTTTTGTATATGTCTTACGTTTATGCGCAAAATGGGCACTTTTCTAGATACTGGGTGTGTTCACATATCCCTATACATTCCAAAGGGGGAATTACTTTGCGCACCGTTCCACTGACCCTAACTGAGACTGTCAGATGGATTCAGAGCCAAACTATAATAAGAGGAGGGGGGCCAATACAAGTACGAATGATGAAAGGCGGGTCAAAAGAGGGATCACGGAGACCAGGAGGAATATCATACCGTTACCACCTGAACAAACACCGGGAGGTCACCAAGTGGGAGAGTATTGGAGATCCCATTAGTCAGACATTCCAGGGATGGTACCAACCAACCTACAACCGTGAAAAGGAACCCACATTCATAGCTCTGACCAATATCTCAGGGATTGGGACGCCAACAGGGGGCATATGTCTAATTCGAAATGACACCAGTAACAAGGGACATATCGTAGGGTACAGCAATTGCCCACACAGTCTCAACCTCACCACAGGTACACGAGTCACCATCCACTCTCACGATCCGAATAACACAGGTGGAAGTTTGTGGGCCCAGTCCTGGGACCCAGAGGCAATATATCAGAAAGCAGCCTTTAACGGCACGTATTTCGTGTACGGTCATAAGGCATATCCTTGGTTGCCCAGGCGATGGACAGGGTCCTGCTATATGGGATATGTGGTGCCATTTGTGCGACGAGTACGTACCCTGGCGGAAGTACATGCCTCCATACAATATAAGTGAGCCATTACCCCCGCCGACAAGTTCTTTGGGGTCCTGGTGTTCCCAATCGGGATAAAGCGTCTCATGGACGAAGTACAGAACTTAGAAACGATACTGGAACAGGTAGCTAACCATACTGATGAAGCTCTGGAGGGCATCACAGCTGAAATGGTAGCAATAAGGACCGTAGCATTACAAAACCGAATGGCCCTCGATTACCTGTTAGCTGAGAAAGGGGGAACGTGTGGCCTGATAGTGCAACATTCAGATCCTTACATTCCTGATAGTTCAGAAAACATAACCAATCTTGCCGATCACATAAGGAGGGAGGTGAAGAAGTTATCCACACCAGCAAAAGAACCTAGCAGGTTTGATTGGCTTTTGGGTGGGTCTTGGAGATCCTATCTAATGCATGGGGCAATTGTTCTCATCGCAATAATAATTACCTGTTGTTTGATTGTTGGTTGCCTTAACCTCTGCTGTAAAGTAATGATGGCAAGGTTAGCAAACCCTCTTGTGATCAAGGGTTCCCAGGTTATGATCCAACAAACTAAAGAATTTACTAAAGAACTACTCAACAATATGATTCTGAAAATGGAGTGTGAACGGATGAATGCAATACTCTTAGAATGATGCTAAATGTTATCATGGAATGATAAAAGGAGGGAATGTGGATATATGAATGGGATATATGGAATTAAAAGGCAATAAAGTGAATAGGATATATGAAAATGTATAAGCCATGGAAAAATAACTAAGAGAATGTCAGATTGCAAATAATACAACATCAGCACAATTAACAAGCTTTCTCAAGGTTTTAAGTTACTAATCCTGCCAACAATATAAATTGTAACATGAAATGAATATATGGATAAATCTGCAGAATTGCAAGGTCTCAGTTAGTAGTCACACCACTAAATTGTAACATTCAGAGGCAATGCTTGAGCTTTCGTAAAAACATCCCATATAGATTGACTAATGAGTGGCTGAGTTAGAATGTCAATCTAATTGTATTTTGTTATCTATTTTCAAAAATGTATAACTGTTGTCGCTTTACGATGTAACTTCACTTATCCATAGGGAGTGTGTACGCTCTATCGAGAGAGTATATTTTCTGTCTGATAAGTTTTGCCGGCCGGTAAAATAAAGACTGCTTTGTTTAAAGCACAATAGGTATTCGACTCAGTAATTTTACTGAACCAGATTGAGAGAAAAGAATCTACATTTACAATAGAAACATAGAAAATAGGTGCAGGAGTAGGCCATTCGGCCCTTCGAGCCTGCACCACCATTCAATACCATGGCTGATCATTCACCTCAGTACCCATTTCCTGCTTTCTCTCCCTACCCCTTGATCCCTTTAGCCATAAGGGCCATATCTAACTCCCTCTTGAACATATCTAACGGACTGGCATCAACAACTCTCTGTGGTAGAGAATTCCACCTGTCACCATTCTCTGAGTGAAGACGTTTCTCCTCATCTCGGTCCTAAATGGCTTCCCCTTATCCTTAGACTGTGACCCCTGGTTCTGGAATTCCCCAACATCGGGAACATTCTTCTTGCATGTAACCTGTCCAATCCCGTCAGAATTTTATATGTTTCTATGAGATCCCTTCGCATTTTTCTAAACTCCAGTGAATACAGGTCCAGCCGATCCAGTTTTTCCTCCTATGTCAGTCCTGCCATCCCGGGATTCAGTCTGGTGAACCTTCGCTGCACTCCCTCAATAGCAAGGACGTCTTTCCTCAGATTAGGAGACCAAAACTGAACACAATATTACAGGTGAGGCCTCATCAAGACCCTGTACAACTGCAGTAAGACCTCCCTGCTGCTATACTCAAATCCCCTAGCCATGAAGGCCAATATGCCATTTGACACCTTCACCGCCTGCTGTACCTGCATCCCAACTTTCAAAGACTGATGTACCATGACACGCAGGCCTTGTTGCACCTCCCTTTTTCCGAACCTGCCGCCATTCAGATAATATTCTGCCTTCACGTTTTTGGCACTAAAGTGGATAACTTCACATTCATCCACATTATACTGCATCTGCCATGCATTTCCCCACTCACCTAACCTGTCCAAATAACCCTGCAGCCTCCTAGCGTCTTCCCCTCAGCTCACACCACCACCCAGCTTAGTGTCATCAGCAAACTTGGAGATATTACACTCAATTCGTTCATCTAAATCATTGATGTATGTTGTAACTAGCTGGGTTCCCAGCATTGAGCCCTGCAGGGACTAGTCACTGTCTGCCATTCTGAAAAGGATCCATTTATCCCGACTCTCTGCTTCCTGTCTGCCAACGAGTTGTCTATCCACGTCAGTACATCAGCGCCAACACCATGTGCTTTAATTTTGCACAACAAACTCTGTGTGCGACCTTGTCAAAAGCTTTCTGAAAGTCCAAATAGACCACATCCACTGGTTCTACCTTGTCCACTCTACTGGTTACATCCTCGAAAAATTCTCGAAGATTTGTCAAGCATGATTTCCCCCTCATAAATCCATGCTGACTTGGACCGATCATGAGGGAGTTTGATATGGCCCTTATGGCTAAAGGGATCAAGGGATTTGGAAAGAAAGCAGCAAAGGGGTACTGAGAGAATAATCAGCCATGATCTTATTGAATGGTGGTGCAGGCTCGAAGAGCCGAATGGCCTACTCCTGCACCTATTTTCTATGTTTCTTTGTTTCAATAAGATCACCCAATTGTCCTAAACTCCAATGTGTATAGGTTAATAGAGTAAAGCTCCCTCGACACTGTCCCATCAAACACTCCCAGGGCAGGTACAGGGGATTAGATCCAGAGTAAAGCTCCCTCTACACTGTCCCATCAAACACTCCCAGGGCAGGTATAGGGGGTTAGATTCAGAATAAAGCTCCCTCTATACTGTCCTATTTAACACTCCCAGGACAGGTAAAGGGGGTTAGATACGGAGCAAAGCTCCCTCTACACTGTCCCATCAAACACTCCCAGGTCAGGCACAGCACGGGGTTAGGTACAGAGTAAAGCTCCCTCTACACTGTCCCATTACACACTCCCAGGGCAGGTAGAGCACTGGTTAGATACAGAATAAAGCTCCCTCTACACTGACCCATCAAACACTCCCAGGGCAGGTACAGGGGGTTAGATACAGAGTAAAACTCCCTCTACGCTGTCCCATCACACACTCCCAGGGCAGGTACAGCACGGGTTAGATACAGAATAAAGCTCCCTCTACACTGTCCCATCAAACACTCCCAGGGCAGGTACAGGGGGTTAGATACAGAGTAAAGCTCCCTCTACACTGTCCCATCAAACACTCCCAGGGCAGGTACAGGGGGATAGATTCAGAATAAAGCTCCCTCTATACTGTCCTATTTTACACTCCCAGGACAGGTAAAGGGGGTTAGATACAGAGCAAAGCTCCCTCTACGCTGTCCCATCACACACTCCAAGGGCAGATACAGCACGGGTTAGATAAAGAGTAAAGCTCCCTCTATGCTGTCCCATCAAACACTCCCAGGGCAGGTATAGACGGGTTAGATACAGAGTAAAGCTCCCTCCACACTGTCCCACCAAAACATTCCCAGGGCAAGTACAGCAGGAGGTTAGATACAGAGTAAAGCTCCCTCTGCACTGTCTCATCAAACACTCCCAGGGCAGGTACAGCTGAAGGATGCACTCCCATTCTGGGCCCCGCACTTTCCCCACAGTCCGAACCCCGGTTCCCTCTCACCGGAACACTCACTTTCAGCCCCCTCTCTCACCCCCAGCCCCCGAGGGACACCCACCCTCAGCTCCGCCCCTCCCCCGGGACACTCATCTTCAGCCCGCTCGCCCACCCCCGAGGGACACTCGCCCTCAGCTCCCCGGGACACTCGCCCAAAGCCCCTCCCCCGCAGGACACTCGCCCTCAGCCCCTCCCCCCCAAGGACACTCGCCCTCATTCCCTCCCGCCCCCGGGACACTCCCCCTCAGCAACCTGCCCCCGGGACACTCCCCCTCAGCGGCTCCAATCACTTTCCGCCATTTTATTTTTCTTTCACCAACCGTCAACATCCTGGGATCCATGACATGCGCAGTGCAGGCTCAGGGAGTGGATCTGATCCCACGCTACTCTTGGGTGAAAGCAGCTGATTGACAGATCCCACGATCAAGCCGGTCACAGCTCCTGAAGCACCCCGCCCACTCCCACAGCCGGAGGCGGGGCCGCTCCCAGTGACGTGGTTCCTGATTTGAATCCTGGCGCACGTAAACCGCCCTAGCACCTGTGACAGCCGTAACCTAGCAACACTGCACATTAATGATTTAGACGAGGGGATTAAATGTAGTATCTCCAAATTTGCGGATGACACTAAGTTGGGTGGCAGTGTGAGCTGCGAGGAGGATGCTATGAGGCTGCAGAGCGACTTGGATAGGTTAGGTGAGTGGGCAAATGCATGGCAGATGAAGTATAATGTGGATAAATGTGAGGTCATCCACTTTGGTGGTAAAAACAGAGAGACAACGATTATCTGAATGGTGACAGATTAGGAAAAGGGGAAGTGCAAAGAGACCTGGGTGTCATGGTACATCAGTCATTGAAGGTTGGCATGCAGGTACAGCAGGCGGTTAAGAAAGCAAATGGCATGTTGGCCTTCATAGCGAGGGGATTTGAGTACAGGGGCAGGGAGGTGTTGATACAGTTGTACAGGGCCTTGGTGAGGCCACACCTGGAGTATTGTGTACAGTTTTGGTCTCCTAACCTGAGGAAGGACATTCTTGCTATTGAGGGAGTGCAGCGAAGGTTCACCAGACCGATTCCCGGGATGGCGGGACTGACCTATCAAGAAAGACTGGATCAACTGGGCTTGTATTCACTGGAGTTCAGAAGAATGAGAGGGGAGCTCATAGAAACGCTTAAAATTCTGACGGGGTTAGACAGGTTAGATGCAGGAAGAATGTTCTCAATGTTGGGGAAGTCCAGAACCAGGGGACACAGTCGAAGGATAAGGGGTAAGCCATTTAGGACCGAGATGAGGAGGAATTTCTTCACCCAGAGAGTGGTGAACCTGTGGAATTCTCTACCACAGAAAGTTGTTGAGGCCAATTCACTAAATACATTCAAAAAGGAGTTAGATGAAGTCCTTACTACTAGGGGAATCAAGGGGTATGGTGAGAAAGCAGGAATGGGGTAGTGAAGTTGCATATTCAGCCTTGAACTCATTGAATGGCGGTGCAGGCTAGAAGGGCCGAATGGCCTACTCCTGCACCTATTTTCTATGTTTCTATGTAACGCAAGTTGTGTGACGTCGGTAACCTGGCATCGCAGTCTGTGTGATGTCATGTAAGCTGGCATCAGGAGCCGGCAGGGCTTCGAGCTCCCAGGATGGTCGTTAGTGCTTCTCTCAGTGTGTGTGATATATGTCTGTGTACGGGCTGTGTGTGTGTGATATCGGTTTGTGTACGGGCTGTGTGTGTGAGATATAGGTTTGTGTACGTGCTGTGTGTGTGATATATATCTGCGTACAAGGCTGTGCGTGTGTGATATATGCCTGCGTAGAAGCTGTGCATGTGTAATATATGCCTGCGTACAGGCTGTGTTTGTGTTTGGGGGATGTCTCTACCTGTGTGTGTCTGTGTGTGTCTATATTTGTGTGTCTGTTTGTAGCTGTGTTTCCCCTGTCCCTTTATCCGGACCTTTCTAAATACCATTCACTACCACAGTGTCTGGGCCAATCACCTCCCCAGAAATCTCGTGCATTCTGATTAATTTGTTTGTTTCCGTTCCATTCTTCAGATGTGGGCGGCATTGTCCAGGCCAGCATTTATTGCCCATCCCGAATTGGCCCTGAGAAGGTGAGGGTGAGCCGCTTTCTTGAACTGCTGCAGTCCGTGTGGTGAAGATGTTCCCACAGTGCTGTTAGGGAGGAATTGCCAGGATTTTTACACAGCGACTATGAAGGAAGAGCCAATATATTTCGAAGTCAGAATGGTGAGTAACTTGGAATGGAACGTGCAGGTGATGGTGTTACCATGCACCTGCTGCCCTTGTCCTTCTAGGTGGCAGAGATCACAGGTTTGGGAGGTTCTGCCAAAGAAGCCTTGGCAAGTTGCTGCAATGCATCTTGTAGATGTTACACACTGCAACCACGGTGCGCTGGTGGTGGAGGGAGTGAATGTTTAAGGTGGTGGATGCAGGGCCAATCAAGTGGGCTGCTTTGTCCTTAAAAAAGGAGGCAGACAAAAAGTAGGAAACTAGAGACCAATTAGCCTAACATCTGTTGTTGGGAAAATGCCGGCATCCATTATTAAGGAAGCAGTAGCAGGACATTTGGAAAAGCATAATACAATCAGCATGGTTTTATGAAAGGGAACTCTCATTTCACAAATTTGCTGGAGTACTTTGAGGATATAAGGAGCAGGGTGGATAAGGGCGACCAGTTGATGTGGTGTATTTGGACATCCAGAAGGCATTTGACAAGATAAAAGTTCACGGGGTTGGGGGTAATATATTAGCATGGATAGAAGATTGGTTAACTAACAGAAAACAGAGAGTTGGGATAAATGGGTCATTTTCAGGTTGGCAATCAGTAACTAGTGAAGTGCCGCAGGGATCGGTGCTGGGTCCTCACCTATTTACAATCTATATTAATGACTCGGATGAGGGGATCAAGTGTAATGTAGCCATGTTTCCTGATGATACAAAGATGGGTAGGAAAGCAAATTGTGAGGACACAAACAATTTACAAAGGGATATAGACAGACTAAGTGAGTGGGCAAAAATTTGGCAGATGGAGTATAATGTGGGAAAATGTGAGGTTATCCACATTGGCAGAAAAAATAGAAAAGCAAATTATAATTTAAATGGAGAAAAATTGCAAAGTGCTGCAGTACAGAGAGACCTGGGGGTACTTGTGCATGAAACACAAAAAGTCAGTATGCAGGCACAGCAAGTGATCAGGAAGACAAATGGAATGTTGGCCTTTATTACAAGGGGGATAGAGTATAAAAGCAGCGAAGTAAGCTACAACAGTGCATGGTATTGGTGAGACCACACCTAGCGTACTGCGTACAGTTTTGATCTCCTTATTTAAGGCGGGATATACGTACATCGGAGACAGTTCAGAGAAGCCTCACTAGTTTAATTCCTGAGGTGAAGGGATTGACATATGAAGAAAGGTTGGGCCTATACTCATTGGAGTTTAGAAGAGTGAGAGATGATCTTATTGAAACATATAAGATATTGAGGGGGTACGGCAAGGTAGATGAAGAGAGGATGTTTCCTCTCGTGGGGAAATCGAGAACTAGGGGGCATAGTTTGAGATTAAGGAGTCACCGATTTAGAATGGAGATGAGGAGACATTTCTTTTCTCAGTGGGTCACAAATGTTTGGAATTCTCTACCCCAGAGAGCTGTGGAGGCTGGGTCATTGAATATATTTAAGCTGGAGATAGAGATTTTTGAGCGATAATGGAGTGAAGGGTTATGGGGAGCAGGCAGGGAAGTGGAGCTGTGCCCAAGATCAGATCAGCCATGATCTTATTAAATGGCAGAGCCGGCTCGAGTGGACAATGGCCTACTCCTACTCCTATTTCTTACGTTTTTCAAAGAGTGAAGTATGGATGCAAACAAATTCAGCATTATTTTTTTATCTGACCTTATTCCTGCTGATTAATTGGTGAAATATCTCAAATATTAAACTACAGCCCAATTGTACGGGTAATAAATATCAGCAGAAAGCAAGCCCAACTGTCAGAATGGACATGATTCAGTCTGGGATAACAGCAGAGTCCAAACCCTGCAGGCACTTGTGAACTCGCTGGTGCCTCAGCAGGTCGAATAAGTGAGTGAATCCCTTCCCACACACGGAGCAGATGAACAGCCTCTCCCCAATGTGAACTCGCTGGTGTGTCAGCAGGCTGGCTGATGTAGTGAATCCCACCCCACAGTCAGAGCAGGTGAACGGCCTCTCCCCAGTGTGAACTCGCTGGTGTCTCAGCAGGTGAGATGATCGAGTGAATCCCTTCCCACACTCAGAGCAGGTGAACAGCCTCTCCCCAGTGTGAACTCGCTGGTGTGTCAGCAGCTTGGATGATGTAGTGAATCCCATCCCACAGTCAGAGCAGGTGAACGGCCTCTCCCCAGTGTGAACTCGCTGGTGTATCAGCAAGGTGGATAACTGAGTGAATCCCTTCCCACACTCAGCGCAGGTGTATGGCCTCTCTCCAGTGTGAACTCGCTGGTGTGTCAGCAGGTGGGCTAACGTACTGAATCCCTTCCCACAGTCAGAGCAGGTGAACGGCCTCTCCCCAGTGTGAACTCGCTGGTGTGTCAGCAGGTTGGATGACTGAGTGAATCCCTTCCCACACTCGGAGCAGGTGAACGGCCTCTCCCCAGTGTGAATTCGCTGGTGTTTCAGAAGGTGGGATGACCGAGTGAATCCCTTCCCACACACAGAGCAGGTGAACGGCCTCTCCCCAGTGTGAACTCGCTGGTGTGTCAGCAGGTGGGATGACCGAGTGAATCCCTTACCACACACGGAGCAGGTGAACGGCCTCTCCCCAGTGTGAACCCGCTGGTGTGTCAGCAGGTCGGATGACCGAGTGAATCCCTTCCCACACACGGAGCAGGTGAACGGCCTCTCCCCAGTGTGTACTCGCTGGTGTGTCAGCAGGTCGGATGACCGAGTGAATCCCTTCCCACACACGGAGCAGGTGAACGGCCTCTCCCCAGTGTGACTGCGCCGATGAACTTCCAGCTCAGATGGGTAATTGAATCTCTTCCCACAGTCCCCACATTCCCATGGTTTCTCCATGCTGCGGGTGTCCTGGTGTCTCTCCAGGTTGGATGATCAGCTGAAGCCTGGTCCACACACAGAACACGTGTACGGTTTCTCCCCGCTGTGAATGGTGCGATGTTTTGTCAGGCTGCGTAACTGGTTAAAGCTCTTTCCACAGTCAGTGCACTGGAACACACTCACTCGGGTGTGTGTCTCGGTGCTTTTCAAGTCACACTGATGTTTGAAATTTGTTCCCACAGACAGAACAGACAAACATTTGATATTTAGGTCCTGATGAATCGAGTGATTCCGTCAGATCTTGACGTGATGTTTGGATTGAGTTCCCGGTCTGAAATCCTCACCTTCTGATACCCTGGAAAAGGAGTTAACAAAAATCATTACTGTAAGTACAGGACAGTAATTCAGAACAGACAATTCTAGATTCTATGGAACATTCTTTCCTCTCTTGTTCTTCCCAAGCTCTAAATCCCTGCCCCATACATTCTTCCCCCTCCTTGTCCTGAAATTCAAACACATCGCACGTCTGAAGGCAACTTGTCCTGTGCTCCCAATTATCATCACCAACTCTGGCTGGGTTCAGTTCTACACCCACTGGTTCCCCTCACTCTCCTCCCCTGAAGGTGCTGACTCTGGCTGGATTCAGTTCTACACTCACTGGCACCCCTCGCCTGAAGGTGCTGACTCTGGCTGGGTTCAGTTCTACACTCACTGGTCCAGTGAAAAGGGATTGATATTGTTTGTCACTCATTGGTCCAATGGGATAGTTTTACATTGCTTGATTAGGGTAGACTAGACACTGTCACTCACTCTCTGGTACTGTGTGTCAGTGTAGGATTGACAGGTGTGTATAGGACAGACACTGTCACTCACTCTCTGGTACTGTGTGTCAGTGTGTGATTGACAGGTGTGTATAGGACAGACACTGTCACTCACTCTCTGGTACTGTGTCGGTGCATGATTGGAACCGGTTCGGGGGGAGGTGAAATCAGTAAAAACCGGAAGGTTCATACCTGGGCAGGACCGGAACCAATGTCCTCGGGGAGTGTTTGTTAGTGCTGTTGGGGAGGAGTTAAACTAACATGGAAGGGGGATGGGAACCTATGCAAGAAGACAGAGGGAAATAAAATGGAGGCAGAAGCAAAAGATAGAAAGGAGAATCGTAAAAGTGGAGGGCAGAGAAAGCCAAGGCAAAAAACTAAAAGGGTCACATTACAGCAAAATTATAAAGGGGCAAAGTGTGTTAAAAAGTCAAGCCTGAAGGCTCTGTGCCTCAATGCGAGAAGTATTCGGAATAAGGTAGACAAATTAACTGCACAGACAGCAGTTAACGGATATGATGTAATTGACATCACGGAGACATGGCTCTAGGGTAACCAAGGCTGGGAACTCAACATCCAGGAGTATTCAACATTTAGCAAGGATAGACAGAAAGGAAAAGGAGGCGGGGTAGCGTTGCTTGTTAAAGAGGAAATTAATGCAATAGTAAGAAAGGGCATTAGCCTGGATGATGTGGAATTGGTATGGCTGGAGCTGTGGAATGACAAAGGGCAGAAAATGCTAGGGGGAGTTGTGTACAGACCACCAAACAGCGGTAGTGAGGTTGGAGACAGCATCAAACAAAAAATAAGGTACAGCAGTTATCATGGGCGACTCTAATCTACATATTGATTGGGCGAACCAAACTGGTTAGCAATGCGGTGGAGGAGGATTTCCTGGAGTGTATTAGGGATGGTTTTCTGGACCAATATGTTGAGGAATCAACTACAGAGCAGGCCATACTAGACTGGGTGATGTGTAATGAGAAGGGACTAATTAGCAATCTTGTTGTGCGAGGCCACTTGGGGAAGAGTGACCATAATATAGTGGATGGAGAGTGACACAGTTAATTCGGAAACTAGGGTCCTAAACTTAAGGAAAGGTAACTTCGATGGTGTGAAGCATGATTTGGCTAGAATAGACTGGCAAACGATACTTAAAGGTTGACGGTGGATAAGCAATGGTAAACATTTAAAGATCACATGGATGACCTTCAGCAATTGTACATCCCTGGAGTAAAAATAAAATGGGGAAGGTGGCTCAACCATGGCTATCAAGGGAAATTAAGGATAGTGTTAAAGCCAAGGAAGAGGCACATAAATTGGCTAGAAAAAGCAACAAACCTGAGGACTGAGAAATTTACAATTCAAGAGAGGAGGACTAAGGGTTTAATTAAGAGGGGGAAAATAGAGTACGAGAGGAAACATAGAAAATAGGTGCAGGAGTAGGCTATTCGGCCCTTCGAGTTGCAGGGAACATAAAAACTGACTGCAAAAGCTTCTATAAATATCTGAAGAGAAAAAGACGAATGCAGACAAGGTGAATTTATAATGGGGAACAAAGAAAGGGCAGACCAATTAAACAAATATTTTGGTTCTGTCTTCACAAAGGAAGACACAAATAACCTTCCAAATGTACAAGGAGACAGTGGGTCTAGTGAGAAGGAGGAACTGAAGGATATCCTTATTAGGCGGGAAATTGTTGGGATTGAAGGCCGATAAATCCCCGGGGCCTGACAGTCTGCATCCCAGAGTACTTAAGGAAGTGGCCCTAGAAATAGTGGATGCATTGGTGATCATTTTCACACAGTCTATCGATTCTGGATCAGTCCCTATGGACTGGAGGGTAGTTAATGCAACACCACTTTTTTAAAAATGAGGGAGAGAGAAAACGGGTAATTATAGACCGGTTAGCCTGACATCAGTCGTGGGGAAAATGTTGGAATCAATTATTAAGGCTGAAATAGCAGGGCATTTGGAAAGCAGTGACAGGATCGGACCAAGTCAGCATGGATTGATGAAAGGGAAATCATGCTTGACGAATCTTCTGGAATTTTTTGAGGATGTAACTAGCAGAGTGGACAAGGGAGAACCAGTGGATGTGGTGTATTTGGACTTTCAAAAGGCTTTTGACAAGGTCCCGCAGAAGAGATTGGTGTGCAAAATAAATGCGCATGGTATTGGGGGTAATGTACTGACTTGGATAGAGAACTGATTGGCAGACAGGAAGCAGAGAGTCGGGATAAACGGGTCCTTTTCAGAACGGCAGGCAGTGACTAGTGGGGTGCCGCAAGGCTCAGTGCTGGGACTCCAGCTCTTTACAATATACATTAGCGATTTAGGTGAAGGAATTGAGTGTAATATCTCCAAGTTTGCAGATGGCACTAAACTGGGTGGCGGTGAGCTGTGAGGAGGACGCTAAGAGGCTGCAGGGTGATTTGGACAGGTTAGGTGAGTGGGCAAATGCATCGCAGATGCAGCATAATATGGATAAATGTGAGGTTATCCATTTTGGGGGCAAAAATACGAAGGCAGAATATAATCTGAATGGCGGCAGATTAGGAAAAGGGGAGGTGCAACGGGACCTGGGTGTCATGGTTCATCAGTCACTGAAAGAGGGCATGCAGGTACAGCAGGCGGTGAAGGCGGTAAATGGTATGTTGGCCTTCATAGCTAGGGGATTTGAGTGTAGGAGCAGGGAGGTCTTACTGCAGTTGTACAGGGCCTTGGTGAGGCCTCACCTAGAATATTGTGTTCAGTTTTGGTCTCCTAATCTGAGGAAGGACATTCTTGCTATTGAGGGAGTGCAGCGAAGGTTCACCAGACTGATTCCAGATATGAGGAGAGACTGGATCAACTGGGCCTTTATTCACCGGAGTTTAGAAGGATGAGAGGGAATCGCATAGAAATGCATAAGATTCTGACGGGACTGGACAGGTTAGATGCGGGAAGAACGTTACCGATGTTGGGGAAGTCCAGAACCAGGGGACACAGTCTTCGGCTAAGGGGTAGGCCATTTAGGACTGAGATGAGGAGAAACTTCTTCACTCAGAGTTGTTAACCTGTGGAATTCCCTGCCACAGAGAGTTGTTGATCCCAGTTCATTGGATATATTCAAGAGGGAGTTAGTTATGGCCCTTACGGCTAAAGGGATCAAGGAGTATGGAGAGAAAGCAGGAAAGGGGTACTGAGGAAATGATCAGCCATGATCTTGTTGAATGGTGGTGCAAGCTAGAAGGGCCTAATGGCCTGCTCCTGCACCTATTTTCTATGTTTCTATGACAGGTGTGTATCAGACAGACACTCACTCACTCTCTGGTACTGTGTGTCAGTGTGTGATTGACAGGTATGTATAGGATAGTCACAGTCACTCACTCTCTGGTACTGTTTCGGGTAATATAAACATAAACATAAACAGGGTCTAATGTAATATTAACAGATACAGGGCTGAGTGACAACGTGTAGTGTAATATAAACAGACAGGGAACAGAGACAGGATCTAGCGTAATATAAACAGGGACAGGATCTTGCGTAATATAAACAGGGACAGGGTCTAGCGTAATATAAACAGGGACAGGGTCTAGCGTAATATAAACAGAGACAGGGTCTAGCGTAATATAAACAGAGACAGGGTCTAGCGTAATAGAAACAGGGACAGGGTCTAGCGTAATATAAACAGAGACAGGGTTTGGTGTAATATAAACAGGGACAAAATAAACAGCGACAGGGTCTAGTGTTATATAAACAGGGACAGCGTCTAGTGTTATATAAACAGAGAGGGGGTCTAGTGTAATATAAAGAGAGACAGGGTCTAGTGTAATGTAAACAGAGACAGGGTATAGTGTAATGGAAACAGGGACCGTAATAAGGTGGATGAATTAACTGTGCAAATAGATGTTAACATATATGATGTGATTGGGATTACAGAGACGTGGCTCCAGGATGATCAGGGCTGGGAACTCAACATCCAAAGGTATTCAACATTCAGGAAGGATAGAATAAAAGGAAAAGGAGGTGGTGTAGCATTGCTGTTTAAAGAGGAGATTAATGCAATAGTCAGGAAGGACATTAGCTTGGATGATGTGGAATCTATATGGGTAGAGCTGCAGAACACCAAAGGGCAAAAAACATTAGTGGGAGTTATGTACAGACCTCCAAATAGTAGCAGTGATATTGGGGAGGGCATCAAACAGGAAATTAGGAGTGCATGCAATAAAGGTGCAGCTGTTATCATGGGTGACTTTAATATGCATATAGATTGGGCTAACCAAACTGGAAGCAATACAGTGGAGGAGGATTTCCTGGAGTGCATAAGGCATGGTTTTCGAGACCAATATGTCGAGGAACCAACTAGGGGGGAGGCCATCTTAGACTGGGTGTTGTGTAATGAGAGAGGATTAATTAGAAATCTCATGCGAGGCCCCTTGGGGAAGAGTGACCATAATATGGTGGAATTCTACATTAGGATGGAGAATGAAACAGTTAATTCAGAGACCATGGTCCAGAACTTAAAGAAGGGCAACTATGAAAGTATGAGGCGTGAATTGGCTAGGATAGATTGGCGAATGATACTTAAGGGGTTGACAGTGGATGGGCAATGACAGACATTTAGAGACCGCATGGATGAACTACAACAATTGTACATCCCTGTCTGGTGTAAAAATAAAAAAGGGAAGGTGGCTCAACCGTGGCTATCAAGGGAAATCAGGGATAGCATTAAAGCCAAGGAAGTGGCATAAAATTGGCCAGAAATAGCAGCGAACCCGGGGACTGGGAGAAATTTAGAACTCAGCAGAAGAGGACAAATGGTTTGATTAGGGCAGGGAAAATAGAGTACGAGAGGTACATTAAGATGGACTGCAAAAGCTTCTATAGATATGTAAAGAGAAAAAGGTTAGTAAAGACAAACGTAGTTCCCCTGCAGTCAGAATCAGGAGAAGTCATAACGGGGAACAAAGAAATGGCAGACCAATTGAACAAGTACTTTGGTTCGGTATTCACTAAGGAGGACACAAACAACCATCCGGATATAAAAGGGGTCAGAGAGTCTAGTAAGGAGGAGGAACTGAGGGAGATCCTTATTAGTCAGGAAATTGTGTTGGGGTAATTGATGGGATTGAAGGCCGATAAATCCCCACGGCCCAATGGACTGCATCCCAGAGTACTTAAGGAGGTGGCCTTGGATATAGCGGATGCATTGAGTCAATTTCCAGCATTCCAGACTCTAGAACAGTTCCAATGGAGTGGAAGGTAGCCAATGTAACCCCACTTTTTAAAAAAGGAGAGAGTGAACAGGGAATTATCGACCGGTCAGCCTGACATCGGTAGTTGGTAAAATGATGGAATCAATTATTAAGGATGCATTTGGAAAGAGGTGACATGATAGGTCCAAGTCAGCATGGATTTGTGAAAGGGAAATCATGCTTGACAAATCTTCTGGAATTTTTTTGAGGATGTTTCCAGTCGAGTGGACAAGGGAGAACCAGTTGATGTGGTGTATTTGGACTTTCAGAAGGCTTTCGACAAGGTCCCACACAAGAGATTAATGTGCAAAGTTAAAGCACATGGGATTGGGGGTAATGTGCTGACGTGGATTGAGAACTGGTTGGCAGACAGGAAGCAAAGAGTAGGAGTAAATGGGTACTTTTCAGAATGGCAGGCAGTGACTAGTGGGGTACCGCAAGGTCCTGTGCTGGGGCCCCAGCTGTTTACATTGTACATTAATGATTTAGACGAGGGGATTAAATGTAGTATCTCCAAATTTGCGGATGACACTAAGTTGGGTGGCAGTGTGAGCTGCGAGGAGGATGCTGTGAGGCTGCAGAGTGACTTGGATAGGTTCGGTGAGTGGGCAAATGCATGGCAGATGAAGTATAATGTGGATAAATGTGAGGTTATCCACTATGGTGGTAAAGAGAGAGAGACAGACTATTATCTGAATGGTGACAGATTAGGAAAAGGGGAGGTACATCAGTCATTGAAGGTTGGCATGCAGGTAAAGCAGGCGGTTAAGAAAGCAAATGGCATGTTGGCCTTCATAGCGAGGGGATTTGAGTACAGGGGCAGGGAGGTGTTACTACAGTTGTACAGTGCCTTGGTGAGGCCACATCTGGAGTATTGTGTACAGTTTTGGTCTCCTTACTTGAGGAAGGACAGTCTTGCTATTGAAGGAGTGCAGCGAAGGTTCACCAGACTGATTCCCGGGATGGCAGGACTGACATATCAAGAATGACTGGATCAACTGGGCTTGTATTCACTGGAGTTCAGAAGAATGAGAGGGGATCTCATAGAAACGTTTAAAATTCTGACGGGTTTAGACAGGTTAGATGCAGGAAAAATGTTCCCAATGTTGGGGAAGTTCAGAACCAGGCGTCACAGCCATTTAGGACCGAGATGAGGAGAAACTTCTTCAACCAGAGAGTGGTGAACCTGTGGAATTCTCTACCACAGAAAGTTGTTGAGGCCAATTCACCAAATATATTCAAAAAGGAGTTAGATGTAGTCCTTACTACTAGGGGGATCAAGGGGTATGGCGAGAAAGCAGGAATGGGGTAGTGAAGTTGCATGTTCAGCCATGAACTCATTGAATGGCGGTGCAGACTCGAAGGGCCGAATGGCCTACTCCTGCACTTATTTTCTATGTTTCTATGCGACAGCGCCCAGTGCAATATAAACAGAGACAGGGTCTAGCGTAATGTAAACAGAGACAGGGTCTAAGGTAATATAAACAGAGATAAGGCCCAGTGCAGTATAAACAGAGACAGGGTCTAGTGTAATGTAAACAGAGACAAGGTCTAGTGCTAAATAAGCATAGACAGGGTCTAGTGCTACATAAACAGAGACAGGGTCTAGTGCTACATAAACAGAGACAGGGTCTAGTGTAATATAAACAGAGACAGGGTCTGGTGTAATATAAACAGAGACGGGGTCGAGTGTAATATAAACAGAGACAGGGTCTAGTGTAATATAAACAGGGACAGGGTCCAGTGTAATATAAACAGGGACAGGGTCCAGTGTAATAGAAACAGGGACAGGTTCCAGTTTAATATAAACAGAGACAACGTCTACTGCTATAATAACAGAGACAGGGCCTTGTATAATATAAACAGGGACAGAGACTCGTGTAATATAAACAGGGACAGGGTCCAGTGTAATATAAACAGAGACAGGGCCTAGTGTAATATAAACAGGGACAGGGTCCAGTGTAATATAAACAGAGACAGGGTCCAGTGTAATATAAACAGAGACAGGGCCTAGTGTAATATAAACAGGGACAGGGTCCAGTGTAATATAAACAGAGACAGGGTCCAGTGTAATATAAACAGAGACAGGGTCTCGTGTAATATAAACAGGGGCAGGGTCTAGTGTAATCTAAAAAGGACAGGGCCCAGTGTAATATAAACGGAGACAGGGTCCAGTGTAATATAAACAGACACAGGGTCCAGTGTAATATAAACAGAGACAGGGTCCAGTGTAATCTAAAAAGGACAGGGTCCAGTGTAATATAAACAGAGACAGGGTCCAGTGTAATATAAACAGAGTATATGTCTCGTGTAATTTAAACAGAGACAATGTCTAGTGTAATTTAAACAGAGACAATGTCTAGTGTAATTTAAACAGAGACAGGGTCCAGTGTAATGTAAACAGGGACAGGGTCTAGTGTAATATAAACAGGAACAGGGTCGAGTTTAAGATAAACAGGGACAGGGTCTAATGTAATATAAACAGAGACAGGGTCCAGTGTAATATAAACAGGGACAGGGCCTAGTGTAATATAAACAGAGACAGGATCCAGTGTAATATAAAGAGAGACAGGGTCTAGTGTAATACAAACAGAGACAGCGTCTACTGCTATATTAACAGAGACAGGGCCGAGTATAATATAAAGAGACAGGATTCAGTGTAATATAAACAGAGTCTATGTCTAGTGTAATTTAAACAGAGACAGGATCTAGTGTAATTAAACTGAGACAGAGTCTAGTGTATTATAAACAGAGACAGGGTCCAGTGTAATATGAACAGGGACATGGTCTAGTTTAATATAAACAGGGACAGGTTCCAGTGTTATTTCAACAGGGACTGGGTCTAGTGTAATATAAACAGGGACGGGGTCCAGTGTAATATAAACAGAGACAGGGTCTAGTTTAATATAAACAGAGACAGGGTCCAGTTTAATATAAACAGGGACTGGGTCTAGTGTAATATAAACAGGGACGGGGTCCAGTGTAATATAAACAGAGACAGGGTTCAATTTAGCATAAACAGAGACCGGGTTCAGTGTCATATAAACAGGGACAGGGTCCAGTGTAATACAGACAGGGACAGTGTCTCCTCGAATGAGGGAATGAGGTAGGGATGCCCAGGGATTTGCTGAGGGAAGGCTGTTTCTCACCCAGACACACCTCTATCCCCGGGTCCGGCTCTCTCAGTCCGAGCAACGGCTTCCCCAAGGGACACTCACCCTCAATCCCCGGCTCCCTCTCACCAGGACACTCACCCTCATCCCCTGGCTGCCTCTCCCCTCGGGACACTCTCCCTCAGGCCCCAGCTCCCTCTCTCCCCGGGACACTCACCCTCATCTCCTGGCTCCCTCTCCCCCCGGGACACTCTCCCTCAACCCCCGGCTCCCTTTCCCCCCGGGACACTCACCCTCATCTCCTGGCTCCATCTCCCCCCGGGCCACTCACCCGAAGCCCCCGGCTCCCTCTCCCCCCAGAACACTCACCCTCATATCCCGGCTTCCTCTCCATCAGAGACACTCACCCTCACCCCCGGCTCCCTCTCCCTCCGGGACACTCACCCTCAGACGCCAGCTCCCTCTCCCCCCGGGACACTCACCCTCAGCCCCCGGCTCCCTCGCGCCCCGGGACACTCCCCCTCTACCCCCCGGGACACTCACCCTCAGCCCCCGGCTCCCTCTCCCCCTGGGACACTCACCCTCAGCCCCCGGCTCCCTCTCCCTCAACCCCCGGCTCCCTCTCCCTCAGCCCCTGCTCACTCTCCCCCGGGACATTCTCCCTCAGCCCCCGGCTCCCTCACCCTCCCGGGACACTCACCCTCAGCCCCCGGCTCCCTCAACCTCTGGGACACTCACCCTCAGCTCCCGGCTCCCTTTCCCCACGGGACACTCACCCTCATCTCCTGGCTCCCTCTCCCCCCGGGACACTCACCCTCATCTCCTGGCTCCCTCTCCCCCCGGGACACTCTCCCTCAGGCCCCGGCTCCGTATCCCCCCGGGACACTCACCCTCAGCACCCTCTCCCTTTCCCCCCGGGACACTCACCCTCAGCCCCCGGCTCCCTTTCCCTCTCCCACTGCGACACTCACCCTCATTCCCTGGCTCCCTCTCATTCTCTTCCCGCGACACTCACCCTCAGCCCCCCCGCTCTCTCGCAGCCCCCCCCCCCCCCCCAGGACACTCACCCTCAGACCCCGGCTCCCTCTCGCTCTCCCTCTCCCACTGGGACACTCACCCTCAGCCCCCGGCTCCCACTCCCTCTCCTCCCCGGGACACTCACCCTCAGTCCCCGGCTCCCTCTCCTCCCTGGGACACTCACCCTCAGCCCCCGGCTCCCACTCCCTCTCCTCCCCGGGACACTCACCCTCAGTCCCCGGCTCCCTCTCCTCCCTGGGACACTCACCCTCAGCCACCGGCTCACTCTCCCTCCGGGACACTCACCCTCAGACGCCAGCTCCCTCTCCCCCGAGTACCCTCACCCTCATCCCCCGGCTTCCTCTCCTCCCGAGATACTCACCCTCACCCCTGGATCCCTCTCCCCCTGGAGACACTCACTCTCTGCCCCCACCTCCCTCTCCTCCCAGGACACTCCCTCTCAGCCCCCGGCTCCCGCTCCCTCCGGGACACTCTCCCTCAAACCCCTGCTCACTCTCCCCCGGGACATTCTCCCTCAGCACCCCGCTCCCTCAACCTCTGGGACATTCACCCTCAGCTCCCCACTCCCTCTCCCCCCCGGGACACTCACCCTCGGCTCCCGGCTCTCTCTCCCTCGGGGACACTCACCCTCAGCCCCCGGCTCCCTCTCCAACCAGGACACTCAATCACGACTCCCTCCCCACCCTGGACATTCACCATCAGCCCCCGGCTTCCTTTCCATCACAGACACTCACCCTCAGCCCCCAACTCCCTCTGCCCCCGGGACACTCACCCTCAGCCCCCACCTCCCTCTCCCTCCAGAACACACCCTCAGACACCAGCTCTCTCTCCCCCCGGGACACTCACCCTCAGCCCCCTGCTCCCTCGCGCCCCGGGACACTCCCCCTCTACCCACCGGGACACTCACCCTCCGCCCCCGGCTCCCTCTCCCCCCGTGACACTCACCCTCAGCCCCCGGCTCCCTCTGCCTCTCCCCCCGGCTCCCTCTCCCTCCGGGACACTCTCCCTCAAACCACTGCTCACTCTCCCCCGGGACATTCTCCCTCAGCACCCCGCTCCCTCAACCTCTGGGACATTCACCCTCAGCCCCCAACTCCCTCTGCCCCCGGAACACTCACCCTCAGCCCCCACCTCCCTCTCCCTCCAGAACACACCCTCAGACACCAGCTCTCTCTCCCCCCGGGACACTCACCCTCAGCCCCCTGCTCCCTCGCGCCCCGGGACACTCCCCCTCTACCTACCGGGACACTCACCCTCCGCCCCCGGCTCCCTCTCCCCCCGGGACACTCACCCTCAGCCCCCGGCTCCCTCTCCCTCAGCCCCTGGCTTCCTCAACCTCTGGGACACTCACGCTCAGCTCCCGGCTCCCTTTCCCCCCAGGACACTCTCCCTCAGGCCCCGGCTCCGTATCCCCCCGAGACACTCACCCTCAGCCCCTGGCTCCGTCCGGGACACTACCACTCAGCCCCTGGCTTCCTCTGCCTCTCCCCCCGGCTCCCTCTCCCTCAGCCCCCTGCTCACTCTCCCCCCGGGACACTCACCCTCAGCCCCCCGGCTCCCTCTCCCCCCGGGACACTCACCCTCAGCCCCCGGCTCCCTCTGCCTCTCCCCCCAGCTCCCTCTCTCTCAGCCCCCTGCTCACTCTCCCCCGGGACATTCTCCCTCAGCCCCCGGCTCCCTCACCCTCACCCCTCCGAGACACTCACCCTCAGCCCCCCGGCTCCCTCTCCCCCCCCCCCGGGACACTCACCCTCAGCACCCGGCTCCCTCACTCTCAGCCCCCGGCTCCCTCAACCTCTGGGACACTCACCCTCAGCTCCCGGCTCCCTTTCCCCCCAGGACACTCACCCTCATCTCTTGGCTCCCTCTCCCCCCGAGACACTCACCCTCAGCCCCCCGGCTCCCTCTCCCCCCCGGGACACTCACCCTCAGCCCCCGGCTCCCTCACCCTCATCTCCCTGCTCCCTCTCCCTCTCCCCCCGGGACACTCACCCTCAGCCCCCGGCTCCCTCTCCCTCTCCCACTGCGACACTCACCCTCATTCCCTGGCTCCCTCTCATTCTCTCCCCGCGACACTCACCCTCAGCCACCCGCTCTCTCGCCCACCTCCCCCCCCCGGGACACTCACCCTCAGACCCCGGCTCCCTCTCGCTCTCCCTCTCCAACCGGGACACTCACCCTCAGACCCCGGCTCCCACTCCCTCTCCTCCCCGGGACACTCACCCTCAGTCCCCGGCTCCCTATCACTCCGAGACACTCACCCTCAGTCCCCAGCTCTCTCTCCCCCCAGTACCCTCACCCTCATCCCCCGGCTTCCTCTCCTCCCGAGACACTCACCCTCACCCCCAGCTCCCTCTCCCACCAGGGACACTCACCCTCTGCCCCCGGCTCCCTCGCCCCCCGGGACACTCCCCCTCAGCCCCCGGTGACAATCACACTCAGACCCCGGCTCCCTCCCCCCCCCCGGGACACTCACCCTTAGCCCCCGGCTCCCTCTCCCTCGGGGACACTCACCCTCAGCTCCCAACTCCCTCTCCCTTCCCCCCCCCCACCGGGACATTCTCCCTCAGCCCCCGGCTCCCTCTTCCTCTCCCCCTGGGATACTCACCCTCAGTCCACGATTCCATCCCCCCCCACCCCCATCCCGGGACACTCACCCTCAGCCCCCGGCTCCCTCTCCAACCAGGACACTCAACCACGACTCCCTCCCCGCCCGGGACATTCACCATCAGCCCCCGGCTCCCTCTCCCCCCGGACACTCACACTCATCCCCCGGCTTCCTCTCCATCAGAGACACTCACCCTCACCCCCGGCTCCCCATCCCCCCAGGACACTCACCCTCAGCCGCCGGCTCCCCATCCCCCCAGGACACTCACCCTAAGCCCCCTGCTCGCTCTCCCGTCGGGACATTCTCCCTCAGCCCCCTGCTCGCTCTCCCACCGGGACATTCTCCCTCAGCACCCGGCTCCCTCTGCCTCTCCCCCCCCGGGACACTCTCCCTCAACCCCCAGCTCACTCTCCCCCGGGACATTCTCCCTCAGCACCCCGGCTCCCTCACCCTCACCCCCCGGGACACTCACCCTCAGCCAACCCGGCTCCCTCTCCCCCCAGGACACTCACTCTCAGCCCCTGGGAAACTCACCCTCAGCCCCCGGCTCCCTCAACCTCTGGGACACTCACCCTCAGCTCCCGGCTCCCTCTCCCACCAGGACATTCACCCTCAGCTCCCGGCTCCCTCTCCCTCGGGGACACTCACCCTCAGCTCCCAGCTCCCTCTCCCTCCCCCCCCACCGGGACATTCTCCCTCAGCCCCCGGCTCCCTCTTCCTCTCCCCCTGGGAGACTCACCCTCAGCCCCTGATTACATCCCCCCCCACCCCGGGAAACTCACCCTCAGCCCATCGGCTCCCTCTCTCTCTCCCTCTCCCCTCGGACACTCACCCTCAGCCCCCAACTCCCTATGCCCCCGGGACATTCTCCCTCAGCCACCAGCTCCCTCTCCCACCGGGACACTCACCCTCAGCCCCCTGCGCGCTCTCTCCCCTGGACATTCTCCCTCAGCCACCGGCTCCCTCACCCTCGCCCGCCGGGACACTCACCCTCAGCCCCCGGCTCCCACTCCCTTCCCCCCCGGCACATTCACCCTCAGCCCCCCGGCTCCCTCTCCCCACGGGACTCTCACTCTCAGCCCCCGCCTCCTTCGCCCACCGAGACACTCACCCTCAGCCCCCGGCTGGCTACCCCCACCCCGGGACACTCACCCTCAGCACCCTCTCCCTCCCGGGACACGCACCCTCAGCCCCCGGCTGGCTCCCTCCCCCCCCGCCCCGGGACACTCACCCTCAGCCCCCGGCACCCTCTCCCTCCCGCTCAGCCCCCAGCTCCCTTTCCCCCCCCCCTCCCGAGACACTCACCCACAGCCGCCGACTCCCTCCCCCTCCAGGATACTCTCCCTCAGCCCCCGGCTTCCTTTCCCCCGGGACATTCTCCCTCAGCCCCCGGCTCCCTCACCCTCAGCCACCGACTCCCTCACCTCACAGGACAATCACCCTCAGCCCCCGGATCCCTCTCCCACCAGGACACTCACCCTGATCTCCCGGCTCCCTCAACCTCTGGGACACTCACCCTCAGCCCCCGGCTCCCTCTCCACCCGGGACACTCATCCTCGGCCCCCGACTCCCTCTCCACCCGGGACACTCATCCTCGGCCCCCGACTCCCTCTCCACACGGGACACTCACCCTCAGCCGCCGGCTCCCCATACCCCTAGGACACTCCCCCTCAGCCGCCGGCTCCCCTTAACCCCAGGACACTCACCCTCAGCCCCCTGCTCGCTCTCCCCCAGGGACATTCTCCCTCAGCCCCCTGCTCGCTCTCCTCCCGGGACATTCTCCCTCAGCCCCCGGCTCCCTCACCCTCAGCCCCTGGCTCGCTCACCCCCAGACCCCGTCTCCCTCACCCCACAGGACACTCACCCTCAGCACCCAGCTCCCCTCCCCACCAGGACACTCACCCTCAGCCCCCGGCTTCCTCTCCCTTCCTCCCCCTGTGAATGTTTAAAATGTATAGAGACATTGAAGTTGAGAACGTGGGAATTGTATAGGGACAGTATAAGCTAACAAAGAATTCATGGAGGAATAGCCATGACATCTCAGACTCGAGACTGCGAAATGTTACAACACTAACACATATTGAAACAAAACCCACAGCTTGCAGAAAAACCTCAAGGTCTTATCAAATCATGTTATTAACCTGAAACATTAACAGAAGGTCTTTGTTTAAAATCAGACCATACTTAGGTCAGTTTATGAGCGGACAAAGGGAAAGAGGGACCATAAGAGATAGGTTGAACTAGGATGTCACTCTAGCCCTATTTTGTTATCTTTTGCCGAGAATGTATAACTGTTGTCGCTTTACAATGTAACTTCACTTATCCGTAGGGAGTGTGTACGCTCGACCGAGAATGTATATACTCTGTCTGATAAGTCTTGCCGGCCGGTTCAAAGCACAAGAGGTATTCGACTCAGTAATTTTACTGAACCAGATTGAGAGAAAAGAATCTACATTTACATTTGGTGTCAGAAGTGGAATCTCAACGGACGACTGCCGAAAACTGGCGAACTAAGAGCCAGACTAGCCTTGGACGAGACGAGGGGAAAGTGGCCAATGGAGTGAGTATGATTTCAATACTGCTCCAGTTTCCCCCGGTTTCAAAAGTCTGAGGAAAGTTTAGCCACTCGCTGGTTCTCAGGTAGTGTCTGAACGAGATCCAGGACAATTTGGTGAATACCTTTCAACTTAGAATAGGGATAGAGATAGGGAAATTGCGCGATGACGCAAACCAAGTGGCGACTTGGAAAGATAGGTTATAGTTAGAGCTAGATAGGGATAGATGATCAATCATGGATCCAAAAATTAATAGGAAAGAAAAGAGACTCTTGTGAACGTCTGTTTAAATGAGAAATGCTTCTGTTATTTTTACTGTAAAAAAAAAAGACGGGGAGTTGTGGTTTGTTTTATCTCAAACAGAATGAAAGTTTCTTTAACCCTTCGTAGTGTTGTCCTCTATGTGGGAAGTTTAAGAGTGTGAACCTTATTGAATTACGTATATTCGGATGATAAGTTACGGAGCCAGGAAGGATAGGTTTGTTGAAAAAAAAAGAAAAATTACATGGTCCCCGATGGTTTAAAAAAAAAGGATTTAACATGCTCACAAACTTGTTGAAAGAAAACATTCAGAGAAGGCACAGCAAAACAACTGAGATGGATTCAACAGGATTCAAAAAAAATATTATGTTAAATAACACGACCTTGAGGCTGGAACAATTGAGATAACGAAAAGCAGTCCACAGCTTATGTGCCAGACTTCTCTCTAGTTATGGAAAAGACAAAAAAAAAGTAACGTACTAAATAGGTGCTAAAAAAAAAATGTTCTGAGATTTTAAATTATAAGAAAAATTCCACTGCATCTAAAAAAAAAAAAATAACTCCTGTCCAGTTGGCAGAAAAACTCCATTAAATTTGGGCTTTCATTGACTGATTGGATTTAAACTGCGCAGTGACGCGAAAGGATAGGGAAATTTGGAGACTAAAAGAAATTAAATAAGGCTCATAAGAAATCAAATTTAGAAAATTAGGCTCACAGGGAATAAAATAAGGCTTATGGGGAATTAAATAGAGGATAGGTGTTCAATTCAGGTACGACGTCGACCTTGTATATCACTTGGCCCGTCTAGGCACTGATTGAATTTAAATCCCGCAGCAACTCGGAAGGTCGGGCCGACGCGAACGCGCAGCGGCGCTGATGCGCAACGACGCGAGACGCGCAGCAGCGCGAGCGTGCGGCCGAGTGGAGGAAGGCAGACGCAGACGCACGGCAACGTAAACTCGTGGAGACGCGAGACGTGCGGCGGCGCGAGCGCGAGTAAACGTGGGCCGGCGCGAACGTGCAGCAATGCGAACCGCGAAAGTCAGTGCTGATTTCAGTAAGTCCGTTTATTGATAAGTTTGTTAAGCTTGTTTAGGTGGAATCGCGTGGAGACGCGAGCCGTGGGGCGACGCGGCTATGTGTTAAGTTTGTTAAGCTTGTTTAGGTGGAATCGCGTGGAAACGCGAGCCATGGGGCGACGCGGCTTTGTGTTAAGTTTGTTAAGTCTGTTTTTCAGTAAAGTCTGTTCGTTTTAAGTTTGTTTAAATCGCACAACTACGTGAACGCGTAACGAGACGATAATGGATAATCAGTTGGATAAAACAACGGATGCGGGTAGTCCGCTACAAAAGTTATGTGAAGAATTCCCTGAAAGAGCGGAAAACTTTAGAAAATTATCAGGAGCTCTGAACAAATTATTAGGAGATGACCAGTGGCCTCTAGGTGGCACTAGAAGCGTAGAGGTAGTAAAAAAAAAATTAAAAGATGCATCACTTCTGTCAAGTTGGCAAATAAATTAGGACTTTCATTGACAGAGGGAACACGTTAAAACTGTAGACGTCTTTAAAAAAAAAAGAATGTGTGCACGAGAAACTTACTAAGAGATCCTCTGGGACCTCTGAGAAAGGTATTGACCGACTACGTAGTAAAAGGCTGGCTTTGTGTTAACCGAGGCTGATGATGAAATTGATGAGTGGTCACTGACTCAGCGCCCAACGGCGCCTCCCGCACCCCCTGGTCCCTTGCTCCAGTCCTCTTCCCAACACCCTGCACCTTACACTCCGGCGAGAGGAGTTAAAAATAACCCCATACCACCAAAGCAACAAACCCAAACTGACTCCTCATCCTCTGATAGCGATTCGGATCCCCAGTTCACAAGCAATATAGCCGAAAGGACCAGATCTCACACTCGAAAGGGTAGAACTATATCTCGACATCACAGACAGTCCCGTAAATCTTCTAGTCAATCTACCAATCCAAGCTGTGAAAGATATAGCAAACACCCCCGCCGATCGAGACGCAGAACTGTCAAGCAGTCAGACAGCTCCGAAACATCCTCCGACCTAGAAATGATTTCCAAGATCCCAAAGTCCCGACACCAATTCCCTGTCAGACCAATGCCAAACCCTGATGCACAACAAGCTGCAGACCACCCCACTATAGATGTCTATGTGATCTTCGAACAACTATTTGATTGCTCACGCTATCTGGACAAATGGAAAGGGCAGTTAGATATTATTGGCAGGAAAAGAAAGGGGAGGGGGGGAGGTGCGCCCCCAACCCGGGTCAAGACTGAATACGTGACTAGAAAGGAAGAGCCATCTCGGGAAGAAGGATCAATAGAACCGCAGTGTTCCATACAGGATTGGATGGATAAGCAAGGATACGGTTATACTAAAAAAACAAACGGCCCGAGCCCTGCTAATAAACCTCCCTATTGTCCCCGGCATGGTATGGGAAGAGGCTGGGACTGGGGAAGAGGAATTGACTGTTTTAATTGTGGGCAGGAAGGACATTGGAATAAAAATTGCCCCTACCGTCAGCATGGAAAAGGAAGAGGAGGAAGAGGAGGGGGGCAAGGGGGAGAGGAGGATCTTACACTAACTTCTCCCAGAACAACCCCTTTGGTCAATTGTCCCCCGATTGACTACGCAGCTTGATTGTGCAGGGATCCTCCCCGGACGACGAACCCATTCTGAATGAGTGGCAACCTTTTTTGATAGATACGGGAGCCTTCATGTCTTCTGTACAATCAAAGCTTAAACTCCCTGCCTCTACTGAAACACAGGAACTTTCAGGATTCCTGGGACAAATCTCGACATTCCCAGTGTCAGAACCGGTTAAAATGGGTTACCAGGAAGAGTCGGTGGAACATCGAGTTGACTGTAACTTGATGGCTAGAGACCTCCTCTGCAAATTCCAGTTGCATTTGGAGTGTGGAGATGATGGGATTATTGTAAAACAGGAAACCCTTAAGCGGCAGTATTATACCACTAGAACCCCTCAGTGGTGGTCTCTGGACCTGCCGCAGGCACCCTATCACGTGACCCTAGCATACGATCCCAGTGGAAAGAATCAGGACCTGCAGAACTTTTATCAGGATCACGAAGGGGAAGTGAAGGGAATTCTATTAAGGGCTAGAGTGACTGGACTGGAAAGAGAGGCAGATTTTGTGGAAGTGGATAAGAATCTGTGGAAACAGCCCCTAACAATGGCACCGCATATTGCTCGTGAAGTATTAGCCCCTCACCATGCTAAAGATTTGGGAGTTATGGTACGCAAGGCCAGAGATGAGGCTGACCCTACCAGCCGGGATGTGCAAATCGTAAAACATGGCCGAACAGTCCAATTTCATGGGGACCCCGAGAAGGTCTTAACGACTCTACAGCATCATACTGGCTCGGACATACCTGACTATGTGGATCCTCATGTGTGGGCAGAGGACCCCTCCCAAGTGGGTTATACTCCCATTGATCCGATTGAGATCCCAGTGCAGGGCAATGTACTGGCCCTCTATCCGACAGAACCCACTGAAATCATAGGCAATCCTAAACTGACCTTTCGGCACTGTACTGCAATTAATCCGGCCTGTTTTCTCACTGAGCCACCCCAAGATGAGGAAAAACCCAGTCATGATTGCTTATCTTTAATTTAAGAGGCCACATCAGTCAGGGAAGATTTAGTTGATGTACCAATGGAAGATCCAGACTGTATTCTTACTGAGCCACCCCAAGTGAGGAAGAACCCAGTCATGATTGTTTATGTATTTTGACGGAAGTACTTCTATTAATCCAGAAGATACACGAATCTCAGGATACGCCATAGTAAACCAGGAGAATCAGGTCTTGGAATCTGCCGCTTTTGAAACCGCCTATTCTGCTCAACAAGCTGAACTATTCGCCCTCACCCGAGCCTGTATCTTGGCCAAAGATCTCAAAGTTAATATCTATACCGACTCTAGGTATGCCTTTGGGGTGGCCCATGATTTCGGACAATTATGGAAAAATAGGGGATTCCTAACCTCACAGGGGAATGAGATATCCCATAAACAGTTAGTATCTGATTTGTTGCAAGCCCTCATGTTCCCCAAACGCATTGCCATTGTCAAATGTACCGCCCACACTACCGGAAATTCTCTGGTTGATATAGGGAATCGTTGTGCTGACCAAGAGGATCCAAACAGGCCTCTCGTGACCAACAGATGGTAGTGCCCAAAATTATGAGTCAGACTAAAAATCCTGCGAAGGATAAGTTAGCCTCGGAAAAACCAATGCCAACCATCCAAGATGTTATAAAAGCATAGGAGGATGCTCCTGAAAAAGATAAACTGTTGTGGAAATATTATGCATGTACTTATGACAATGTTTCTAAACTCTGGACCACTCCCGCGGAACAGACTTGCATGTCTGACAAGTTGGCTCTATGGGTTATTGAATGTATGCATTTTGCTACTCATTGTGGAGCAAGGACCACGAGTGACACACTTTTGGCTACTTGGTGGCACCCTAGACTCCAGGCGCTCACCCAGAACATCAGTAGTCGTTGCCTGGTTGGCCAGCAACATAATCCAGGGAAGGGAGTCCCCTGTGATTGGGGTAAAACGCCCCTACCCGAAGTTCCCTTTGAGACATTTCAGTTGGACTACATTGAGTTGCAAAAAGTTCAGTGTTACAAATATGTGTTAGTAATAGTAGATATGTTTAGCAGATGGATTGAAGCCTACCCTACCCTGGACAATAAGGCTCAAACTGTTGTTAAGGTATTAATGAGGGAAATTGTTCCTAGATATGGTATCTCAGCTCGACTGATGACCACCTATGTTCTTTCTCTGACTCAGGCTCTGCGACTAGCTCACAACCAGGTCCGAGATGCTCACCTCGACCTCCCAGCTTTACCCGAAATGTCCCTCGTGGCACCAGGGAAGTATGGATTCGGAAGGGATTAGAGCCACAATGGGAGGGGCCTTTTCAGGTGTTACTCACTACCCCCACTGCAGCCAAGGTTGAGGGGAAAAGTGCCTGGGTTCACCTGCACCACTGCAAGATCACCACCCTCTAACGAACCTATTTTACTGGTCATTCTAACTCCTGTTTCTGTTCCAGACTTCCTCTTCTCCATAGCTGAACAAGGCCGTTGGCATCCTAATTGGAACATGGACCAGTTTGAACTTTTACCCGTAGTGATAGACAGCCAGCTACACCGACGGTGACCTGAGAAGAGAGATGGGAAAACTGAACTCTTTTAATCAGCAAAATAATTGGACTATTTATCTGAATCCTGAGCCATAAGATGAAACTGTCTGTATGCCACAGTCTGTGTAATAGTGTTGATATATGACAGTTTCGGCGCATGGGAGAGGAGACAGAGACGAGAGCTACATGTCTTATGTTTATGCGCAAAATGGGAACTTTTCTGGATATTAGTTGTGTTCACATTCCCTATACATTTTACTCCTAGAATGATCCTAAGTGTTATCATGGAATGATAAAAGGGGAGAATGTGAATGTTTAAAATGTATAGAGACATTGAAGTTGAGAACGTGGGAATTGTATAGGGACAGTATAAGCTAACAAAGAATTCATGGAGGAATAGCCATGACATCTCGGACTCGAGACTGCGAAATGTTACAACACTAACACATATTGAAACAAAACCCACAGCTTGCAGAAAAACCTCAAGGTCTTATCAAATCATGTTATTAACCTGAAACATTAACAGAAGGTCTTTGTTTAAAATCAGACCATACTTAGGTCCGCTTGTGAGTGGACAAAGGGAAAGAGGGACCAAAAGAGATAGGTTGAACTAGGATGTCACTCTAGCCCTATCTTGTTATCTTTTGCCGAGAATGTATAACTGTTGTCGCTTTACGATGTAACTTCACCTATCCGTAGGGAGTGTGTACGCTCTATCCAGAGGGTATATCTTCTGTCTGATAAGTCTTGTCGGCCGGTAAAATAAAGACTGCTTTGTTCAAAGCACAAGAGGTATTCGACTCAGTAATTTTACTGAACCAGATTGAGAGAAAAGAATCTACATTTACATTTACACCCCGACTCCCTCTGCCCCCGGCACACTCACCCTCAGCACCCGACTCCCTCACCCTCAGCCCCAGGCTCCCTCTCCTCCCTGGGACACTCACCCTCAGCGCTCGGGTCCCTGCCCCCTCCAAGACACTCACTCTCAGCTCCAGGCACCCTCTCCCTCCCCCCCACCGGGACACGCATCCTCAGCCCCTAGCTCCCCATCCCCCCAGGACACACACCCTCAGCTCCAGGCTTCCTCTCCGTCCGGGACACTCACCCTCAGCCCCGGCTCCCTCAACCTTGCCCCCCACCCCGGCTCACTCTCCCCCTGGCACACTCACCCTCAGCACCCGGCTCCCTCTCCCTCCGGTACACTCACCCTCAGCTCCTGGCTCCCTCCCCTTCCGAGACACTCACCCTCAGCCCCCAGCTCCCTCTCCACCCAGGACACTCACCCTCAGCTCCCGCTCCCTCTTCCTCCCCCCCCCCCCCCAGGACCCTCACCCTCAAGCTCCCTTTCCCCCCCCCCCCCCCCAGGACCCTCACCCTCAGCCCCCAGCTCCCTTCCCCCCCCCCCCCCCCCGAGACTCTCACCCTCAGCCGCCGACTCCCTCTTCCTCCAGGATACTCTCCCTCAGCCCCCGACTTCCTTTCCCCCGGGACATTCTCCCTCAGCCCCGGCTCCCTCACCCTCCGGCTCCCTCACCTCACAGGACATTCACCCTCAGCCCCCGGATCCCTCTCCCACCAGGACACTCACCCACAGCTCCCGGCTCCCTCAACCTCTGGGACACTCACCCTCAGCCTCCGGCTCCCTCACCCCCAGCCCCCGGCTCCATCATCCCACAGGACACTCACCCTCAGCACCCGGCTCCCCTTCCCACCAGGACACACACCCTCAGCTCCCCCCAGGACACTCACCCTCAGCCCCCGGCTCCCTCTCCCTTCCTCCCCCAGCACACTCACCCTCAGCACCCGGCTCCCTCACCCTCAGCCCCCGGCTCCCTCACCCTCAGCCCCCGGCTCCCTCACCCTCTGGCACAATCACCCTGAGCCCCAGGCTCCCTCTCCTCCCCGGGCCACTCACCCTCAGCGTTCGGGTCCCTGCCCCCTCCAAGACACTCACCCTCAGCTCCAGGCTCCCTCCCCCTCCCCCTCCCCCCCACCGGGACATGCATCCTCAGCCCCCTGCTCCCCATCCCCCCAGGACACTCACCCTCAGCTCCAGGCTCCCTCTCCCTCCCCCCCACCGGGAAACTCACCCTCTCGCCCCGGGACACTCACCCTCAGCCCCCGGCTCCCTCACCTTCTCCCTTCTGCCCCCGGCTCCCTCACCCTCTACCCCCGGCTCCCTCACCCTCAGCAACCGGCACACTCACCCTCTGGCACACTCACCCTCTGGCACACTCACCCTCTGGCACACTCACCCTCAGCCCCCGGCTTCCTTTTCCCCCGGGACATTCTCCCTCAGCCCCCGGCTCCCTCACCTCACAGGACATTCACCCTCGGCCGCCGGATCCCTCACCCACCAGGACACTCACCCTCAGCCCCAGGCTCCCTCTCCCTTCCTCTCCCAGCTCCCTCGCCCTCAGCACCCGGCTCCCTCGCCCTCAGCACCCGGCTCCCTCGCCCTCAGCACCCGGCTCCCTCGCCCTCAGCACCCGGCTCCCTCGCCCTCAGCACCCGGCTCCCTCGCCCTCTGGCACACTCACCCTCAGCCCCAGGCTCCCTCTCCATCCAGGATACTCTCCCTCAGCCCCCGGCTTCCTTTCCCACGGGGCATTCTCCCTCAGCCCCCGGCTCCCTCTCCCTCACCCTCAGCCCCCGGCTCCCTCACCTCACAGGACATTCACCCTCGCCCCCGGATCCCTCTCCCACCAGGACACTCACCCTCAGCCCCCGGCTCTCTCTCCCTTCCTCCCCAGGCTCCCTCTGCCCCCGGCACCCTCAGCACCCGACTCCCTCACCACCGCACTCCCTCGCCCTCAGCACCCGGCTCCCTCGCCCTCAGCACCCGGCTCCCTCGCCCTCTGGCACACTCACCCTCAGCACCCGGCTCCCTCTCCTCCCCGGGACACTCACCCTCAGCGCTCGGGTCCCAACCCCCTCCAATATACTCACCCTCAGCTCCAGGCTCCCTCTCCCCCACCGGGACACGCATCCTCAGCCCCCTGCTCCCCATCCCCCCAGGACACTCACCCTCAGCTCCTGGCTCCCTCCCCTCCCAAGACCCTCACCCTCAGCCCTCAGCCCTCAGCCCCCGGCTCCCTCTCCACCCAGGACACTCACCCTCAGCCCCCGGCTCCCTCTCCCCCCCTCGGGACACTCACCCTCAGCCCCCGGCTCCCTCTCCCCCCCCTGGACACTCACCCTCAGCCCCACGCTCGCTCTTCCCCCGGGACATTCTCCCTCATCACCCCCCCCCTGGGACACTCACCCTCAGCGGCTCCAATCGCCCTCTGTAAATTTCCACCATTTTTTTGTCCTTCGCCAACCGTCAATATCCGGGGATCCTGCACATGCGCAGAATGCGCTTAGGGAGACGATGTGATCCGACGCTGCTATTGGGTGAAAGCAACTGATTGACAGCTCGCACCACCAAGCGCAGCCCGTAACGGCTCCAGAATTGCCCCGCCCACACACACATTCGGAGGCGGGGCCACTTCAGTCACGTGTTTCTCGATTTGCATTTACGAGCTTCCCAAAGGCCTCAGCGCGGTAACCTGGCAACGCGATCTGTGTGCAGTCATGTTAGCTGGCAACAGGAGCTGTGTGTGATATATGTCTGTGTACGGGCTGTGAACCGCAGCCTCGTTTGGTCCAGGTGCTTTCTGCAAATTTGTCCATTGTCTCGTTTGACTACAAACACCCTACTCCCTTCTTTAGCTATCACCGTGCCCGCGATCCACTTGGGACCATGTCCATAGTTTAGCACATATACAGGGTCATTCAGATCAAGTTCCTGTGACACAGTGGCGCGACCATCGTTTACATTTTGTTGCTGCCGCCAACTATCTTCCTGATCATGCAGGTTGGGGTGAACCAGAGAGAGTCTGGTTTTAAGTGTTCTTTTCATGAGTAGCTCAGCCGGGGGCACCGCTGTGAGCGAGTGGGGTCTCGTGCGGTAGCTGAGCAGTACTCGGGACAGGCGGGTTTGGAGTGTGACTTCTGTGACTCGTTTGCGGCTCTGTTTGATTGTTTGTACTGCCCGCTCTGCCTGCCCATTGGAGGCTGGTTTAAACGGGGCCGAGGTGACATGTTTGATCCCATTGCGGGTCATGAATTCTTTAAATTCGGCACTGGTGAACCATGGCCCGTTGTCACTGACCAGTATGTCAGGCAGGCCGTGGGTGGCAAACATGGCCCTCAGGCTTTCAATGGTGGTGGCGGCGGTGCTTCCCGACATTATTTCACATTCAATCCATTTTGAAAAGGCATCCACCACCACCAGGAACATTTTACCGAGAAACGGGCCCACATAGTCAACATGGATCATCGACCATGGTCTGGAGGGCCAGGACCACAAACTTAGTGGTGCCTCTCTGGGCATGTTGCTCAATTGAGCACACACGCTGCATTGCCGTACACAGGACTCTAAGTCAGAGTCGATACCGGGCCACCGCACGTGGGATCTGGCTATCGCTTGCATCATTACTATACAGGGTGTGTTCTGTGGAGATCCAAAATGAATGTCTCCCTGCCCTGTTTGGGTAGCACTACGCGGTTACCCCACAACAGGCAGTTTGCCTGAACGGACAGCTTGTCCTTTCGCCGCTGCAACGGCTTGATTAGCTCTTGCATTTCAACGGGGATGCTGGCCCAGTTCCCATGTAGTTCACAGTTTTTTACTAGGGACAGCAGAAGATCTTGGCTGGTCCATGTCCTAATCTGGCGGGCCGTGACAGGTGATTTATCATTTTCAAACGCTTCCATGACCATCAACAAGTCTGTGGGCTGCGCCACCATCAACAAGTTTGCAGGCTGCGCCATTTCCACCCCTGTGGTGGGCAATGGTAGCCGACTGAGAGCATCCACACAGTTCTCGGTGCCTGGCCTGTGGCAGATGGTATAGTTATATGCTGATAGTGCGAGTGCCCACCGTTGTATGCGGGCTGAGGCATTAGTATTTATCCCCTTGTTTTCAACGAACAGGGATATGAGGGGCTTGTGATCGGTTTCCAGCTCAAATTTGAGGCCAAACAGGTACTGATGCATTTTTTTTACCCCGAACACATACCCTAATGCCTCTTTTGCAATCATGCTGTAGGCCCTCTAGGCCTTAGACAAGCTCCTAGAAGCATAGGCGACAGGTTGCAACTTCCCCGCAATGATAACTTGTTGTAATACACACCCGACTCCGTATGACGATGCATCACATGCTAGCACGAGTCTTTTATATGGGTTATACAATACAAGCAGCTTGTTGGAGCATAAAATGTTTCTGGCTTTCCCAAAAGCAATTACTTGTTTTTTTTTCCCATACCCAGTTCTCACCTTTATGCAATAACACATGAAGGGGCTCTAAGAGGGTGCTTCACCCCAGTAGGAAGTTAGCAAAATAGGTGAGGAGTCCCAGGAACGACCACAGCTCCGTGATGTTCTGTGGCCTGGGTGCGTTCGTATAACCTCTGTCTTGGTGTCTGTGGGTCGAATGCCATCTGCCGCGATTTTCTCCGAAAAAACCTCCACTTCTGTTGTCATGAAGACGCATTTCGACCTCTTCAGCCACAGCCCTAAGCGATCCAGTTGCTGAAGGACCTCCTCCAGGCTTTGTAGGTGCTCGACGGTGTCCCAACCTGTGCCCAATATGTCGTCCTGAAAAACCACCGTGCGTGGTACCGACTTGAGTAGGCTCTCCATGTTTCTCTGGAAGATCGCTGCATCCGACCGAATTCCAAACGGGCATCTGTTGTAGATGAACAGTCCCTTGTGTGTGTTGTTGCAGGTGAGGCCCTTCGAAGACTCCTCCAGCTCCTGCGACATGTAGGCCGAAGTCAGGTCGAGTTTGGTCAATGTCTTGCCTCCTGCCAGGGTCGCAGGTATTGGTCCTGCAGTGAGAAACGATTAATAGCTACTTTATAATCGCCGCAAATCCTGACCGTGCCATCACTTTTGAGTACTGGAACAATCGGGCTGGCCCACTCGCTGAATTCCACTGGGGAGATGATGCCCTCACGTTGCAGCCTGTCCAGCTCGATTTCCACTCTCTCCCTCATCATGTGAGGTACCGTTCACGCCTTGTGGTGAATGGGTCGTGCCTCTGGGACCAAGTGCCATGGAAAAGTTTCCAATGCATGACTCAAAAAGGGAAGGAAATTTGTTAAGAACCTGCGTACATGAGGCCTCATCGACATGTGATAGCGCTCGGATGTCATCCCAGTTCCAGTGAATTTTGCCCAGCCAGCTCCTTCCAAGCAGTGTGAGGCCATTGCCTGGGACAATTTAGAGTGGCAGTTCGTGCACCATACCCTCGTAGGTGACCTTGACCATGGCGCTGCCCAGGACAGTGATAAGCTCTTTGGTGTACGTTCTCAGTTTCGTGTGGATGGGGCTCAGGGCTGGTCTGAGTGCCTTGTTGCACCACAGTCTCTCAAACATCTTTCTATTCATGATGGCTTGGCTAGCGCCAGTGTCCAGTTCCATGGCTACGATTAAGACGTTCAATTTTAGCATTATAGGTGGACATTTCGTCGAAAATGTGTGCACCCCGTGTATTTCAGCATCTGCCTCCTCTCTCTGAGGCTCGAAATTGCTTTGGTCCTCCATCGACCAATCTTTCTCTGCCACGTGGTGGCTAGCAGGTTTTGCAGAGCTTGCAGCTCATCCACAAGCTCGTTGGAGGTGCCCCATTGTTCCACAGCTCTTGCAAACATACCCTTGAAGCGGCATGAATAGGCTGAATGGAAGCCTCCACAACGCCAACAAGGTGTGAATTGCCTTGCATTATCCTTTGTTGCGGAATCTGAGTCAACTGGGTCACATGATGCCTGCTGGCAGTTGCAGACTCGTGATTTCTGCCCTGTACATTTTGGCTCAAAAACACAGTTCCAGTTAATTTATGAACATTGCTAGCATTTGTGTGCTGAGAGATTTGCTTGGTGTTATTACTGGTGGACATAGACGCCTGTGCTATTGCAATGGCCTTGCTGAGGGTCGGTGTCTCCACAGTCAAAAGTTTTCATAGGATGGTCTCGAGGCCAATGCCCAGTACAAAAAAGTCTCTGAGCATTTGCTCCAAGTAGCCATCAAACTCACATTTTCCTGCAAGTCGCCTTAGCTCGGCGACGTAGCTCGCCACTTCCTGACCTTCAGATCACTGGCACGTATAGAACCGATATCTCACCATCAGCACGCTCTCCCTCGGGTTAAGATGCTCCCGAACCAGTGTACACAGCTCCTCATATGACTTATCTGTGGGTTTCACCAGAGCCAGAAGATTCTTCATGAGGCTGTAGGTCGGTGCCCCGCAGACCGTGAGGAGGACCATTCTCCTTTTTGCAGTGCTTCCTTCTTCATCCAGCTCGTTGGCTACAAAGTACTGGTCTAACCATTCGATATAGGCTTCCCAGTTCTCACCCTCCGAGAACTTCTCCAGGATGCCCACAGTTTGCGTTGGATTCGTGTACTCGTCGCCAGTTGTTGTGTTCCTAACACAGATGAGACTGCACACAGGGAGGTTAAAGTAACAGTGACCTCAGTCTTTATTAAGACACTCCAGAGTGAGTAACAGGCTTTAGGGCCAGCTTATATACAGTGCTCCCAAGAGATGCTGGGATCCCTTGGGACTTCAGGGGATGCGCTCCCTGGTGACGGAACATGGGAGTGCATGCTTTACAGATACACAACACTAAGGATAAGGGGTAAGCCATTTAGGACTGAGATGAGGAGAAACTTCTTCACTCAGAGAGTTGTTAACCTGTGGAATGCCCTACCGCAGAGAGTTATAGATGCCAGTTCATTGAATATATTCCAGAGGGAGTTAGATATGGCCCTTATGGCTAAAGGGATCAAGGGGTATGGAGAGAAAGCAGGAAAGGGGTACTGAGGCAATGATCAGCCATGATCTTATTGAATGGTGCTGCAGGCTCGAAGGGCCGAAAGGCCTACTCCTGCACCTATTTTCTATGCTTCTCTGTTTCTATGTCATCAGCGTATATGAATTTGCGGCACTCTGTTTCAGGCAGATCATTGGTGTAAACATTGAATAACATGGGTGCCAGGACAGAACCCTGTGGGAGTCCATTGTCCGATGTCTTGTGTCTCTTCTGGGTGCCAGAGTACACACGGGAGCGTCGGTTGCTAAGCATGGAGTTGAGGAGATGGATCGTTGTTGTGCAGGGTAAAATGATGCAGAGCTTGAAAAGCAGTCCATGCTTTCATACTGTGTCATACGCCGCTGACAGGTCCAAGAGTGCTGCGGCAGTCTTGAGCTTTCGCTAGAAGCCTGCTTCAATGTGTGTTACGAAAGCTACTACTTGGTCACAGCAGATAAGGCCACTCCGGAAGCCTACTTGCTCCTCAGGAATAGTTGGCTCGATGATAGGCGCCAATCTGTGGAGTAGTCGCCTCTCCAGCACTTTATAACAAGTACATAGTAAGGAGATCAGGCTATAGCTGGTGGCTTCACAGGCATTCTTCCCCTGCTTCAGGAAGGCAAATATTTTAGTCTCCCACCAAATAGGTGGAATTTTACCAGTTGGCAGTACCTCAGAGAAGAAGGAGGTCAACCATCACTTCAATTTGGATCCAGTGTATTTAAGCATTCTGGGTAAACACAATTTGAACCAGCAGCTTTTCCAGATTTGGTTGTGGACAGGGCTGCGTTTAGTGCATCCCGGGTGAATGGATCAGAATTAGTTGACCATCTCGGTGCTGCCGTCAAGTCTGTCGAAAATTGCCGCGTCATCTGCCGACAAAAGACTTTGTCCACCGGAGCCTTTGATGTTTGTATCGAGTGGGATGCAATGGTGCCCGCTCTAATGGTCGTCCAGTGTGTATAGGTGGGGTTTGCCACCAAGCTGACGGAGCAGGGTCCGTGCTTTCCTGACAAAGTGAGTGAAGTTAATTTTCTCCGCAAGACTCCTCCACCTTTCACATCTCGCCGAGTTCACGGACTCCAGCATTGTGGCAGCTATAGCTGGGTTCCTGTTCAGCGAATACTCCTGGTAGAGAGCATCACTTTCCTCTGTCTAACAAGGAATATATGTCTGGGTTCCTGTTCAGTGAATACTCCTGGTAGTGAGCATCACTTTCCTCTGTCTAACAAGGAATATATGTCTGGGTTCCTGTTCAGTGAATACTCCTGGTAGTGAGCATCACTTTCCTCTGTCTAACAAGGAATATATGTCTGGGTTCCTGTTCAGTGAATACTCCTGGTAGTGAGCATCACTTTCCTCTGTCTAACAAGAAATATATGCATTCCTTAACCCCCGAGGTATACTGCGTTTTGCAATAGCTTTAATAATTCCTATAATCAGTTGAAGGCATTGGTGGTTGGCAGAATCCACCTGATGTTGGTTTCAAGTGACCTTTGGAAGATTTCCCAGTCTGCTTTTTTGAAGTTCCATCGTGGTTCTGGTGTTGATGTAATGACAGGAATTGCGATCCCGATATTGATGATCGAGGGCCTGTGTTGATTGTTGGGGAAGTTATCGAGAACAGTTCTGGAGGCCGTGATTGGGTTTCCTTTGCTGTCTTTAGAGAGCAAACATCGGTCTGGATTATAATCTGCAGAGACGTTCAATGTCCTTTGCGATGATATTAGTTGTGATGTCTGAGCTAAGATCATGTAACAGGGTGGGACGCGAGAACCCCTGTAAAAGGAAGGAGTGTCAGATTATAACCTTGATAAATGGAACTTACCTCGATCTTTGGCGTCAAAATGGAGGAATGTATTCTCTAGTGAAGCCCACAATTACTTCTCCATTATAATTGGCGTTTGCATAGCCCCAAGTTGTGTTCTGGCTATTAAAGTCTCTGAGATGGATGGATGGATGTTGATTAGGAGAGAGCGGTGGGTCAAGCCATTGTACCAATGGTGGTTTGTAGACACGGAGATTGTTAGCTCTCCTATGCCCATTGATGTAGTGAAAACACCGGCAATACTGGTATGCACCAGTTCAGTGCAGTCCCCGATGCCTCTATTAACACAGCAGGGCAGGACATATGTGGGATGGTTATTGAATGTGATTAGGTCACAACCTGTGATCCGTCCTCTAGTGTCAAACTGGTGGGTGTGTTCAATGTGTGTTTCTTCAAGCACAGAACATCGACGCTGTGTTCCTTGAGTAACCTTTGGAGGTATTCGCATTCTGAATGGGAGATGCCTTCGATATTGAGTTGGCATGTTCGGATGGCTGGGCCCACATGCAGTTTTCTTTGGAGGGGACTGTTCGATTTGCCTGATTTTCTACAAACAGCGGGAGGTTGATTTGACGACAAGTTCGGTGTCCTTTGAGATGACATTATTTGTGATCTCCGAGCAATGATCACGTTACAGGGTGGGCCACGAGATCCCCAGTAAAAGGAAGGGGTGTCAGAGGCACATTGTAGGGGTTATCAGGACTATCAATGGCTGGGGCCATATGAACAATAGTTGGAGGGGAATCATGGTCAATAATAGTTAAAGCTGCGTCTACACTGTCCCATCAAACACTCCCAGGGCAGGTACAGCACAGGGTTAGATACAGAGTAAAGCTCCCTCTACACTGTCCCATCAAACACTCCCAGGGCAGGTACAGCATGGGGTTAGATACAGAGTAAAGCTCCCTCTACACTGTCCCATCAAACACTTCCAGGGTAGGTACAGCATAGATATAGAAATTAGTTGTAGGAGCAGGCCATTCGGCCCTTCGAGCCTGCACTGCCATTCAATAAGATCATGGCTGATCATTCAACCTCAGTACCCCTTTCTTGCTTTCTCTCCATACCCCTTGATCCCTTTGGCTGTAAGGGTCATATCTAACTCCCTTTTGAATATATCTAACGAACTGGCCTCAACAACTTTCTGCGGCAGAGAATTCCACAGGTTTCTGCACAAGATAAAAGTTCACGGGGTTGGGGGTAATATATTAGCATGGAGAGAGTATTTGTTAACAAATGGAAAACAGAGAGTCGGGATAAATGGTTCATTCTCAGGTTGGCAATCAGTAACTAGTGGGGTGCTGCAGGGATCAGTGCTGGGACCCCAACTTACAATCTACATTAATGACTTGGAAGAAGAGACCGAGTGTAACATAACCAGGTTTGCAAATGATACAAAGATGGAAGGAAAAGCAATGTGTGAGGAGGACACAAAAAATGTGCAAAAGGGCACTACACACACAGCATGGTATGAATACAGGACTGAAATGGTTCATATCAGTACAGCTCCTCTGACACTACACACAGCATGGTATGGATACAGGACAGTAATGGTCCATATCAGTACAACTCCTCTGACCCTATACTCACAGCATGGTATGAATACAGGACAGTAATGGTCCATATCAGTACAACTCCTCTGACCCTATACTCACAGCATGGTATGAATACAGGACAGTAATGGTCCATATCAGTACAACTCCTCTGACACTACACACACAGCATGGTATGAAGTGGGGCTGTGTCGAAATCTCGACTCGCAATATACGACTCTGACACCTTCAGCTCCGGCAGATGTTCCTTTAATTTTGCTTGCAGCAAGGGAAAAGTCTCATTCAGTCAAAGGCTAAGTGAAGACCTCCAAAATGGTACAGTTTCACGAGATATTTATACAGTAAAAACACAAGCTATGGCCCCTTCCTGTGTATTGGCTCTGTCGTTGCAGTCAGTGAATACAGGTAAAGAGTTAATTACCACATCCTTGTCTTGACATGGTTTCCAAATGTCTCCTTTGTCAGGGTTATTAGTTGGCCAGTTAGCCATTACTCGATTAGAGTGTGATAATTGCTATTACCGACTTGCATTGTGTCAGGATTGTCCAGTTTCCTGGTCAGTTATCTTGTTACATAAAATGGATGAGTTCTGTACAAGAGATAATGTCTGGTAGTTTGAGTATCTCTTAGGGTGTGGGGGAGGCGTGGGAGGTGGAACTTGTGCTGCATGGACAATACAGTGGATCACAATGGGTGGTACTTGTCTCAGCAGGACAGTCCCCATGCTGTCTGGTGGCTATTAATCAGCTATCTGCCGTTTCAAGCAAGGTTTAGCTGTTTATGCAAACAGAGTGTCTGTTGCAGAAATGTCTGGAAGGACCAGGACTCCATTTTGTTTTATATCAAAAAGGGTACAAAATAAAGTGATGCAACTTAGATAAAAATACATTTCCACATCGCCTCCTTTTGTCCTTCACAATGACAACTTAATCCTTTCTGATCTTGCACAGTCTCTCTATTTCCATTACCACACAAGAACCTTCAGTAGTTGTTGCTACCATAACCCTAGCAGTGGTCTCAGTATGTAACACTGTTTTCCCCAACCTGGCACAGCAACACTTAAACAAGACAAACAAAAGATATAGGGCGATGACTATCAGCAGGAATATGATCAAACCCTGTACCAAAGATCTCCCTTGGGATCCCAACCATCCCGGTGCCAATCCCATAAGGTGGTACCATCCTGGCCAATAGTCTGTACTCTATATTACCTTTTTCCTAATATATTCAGCTAAACTGCCGATCTCTTCTGACTTATCTGGGATATACGTACAGCATTCTCCACCTATTAACACGCATGTCCCTCCTTCTTTGGCTAGGAGATAATCTAAGGCTATATGATTTTGGAGAGCCACTGTTCGAATAGCTACCATTTCATCATTCACCCCTTCAAAGGCTTGTGAAGTTGTGTTGGCTCCTGATTCTACTAAATTAACCAGTTTCCGTAATTGCCATTCGGTTGATGCTATTCCATAGGGTGGTATCATTACCTTGAATATTCCATTTAACCATGTCAAATCCCGTTTAAGTCTATGGCTTCCATAAGCATCCGTTGGAGCCTTTGTTAATTTAATAAAGGGTACCACATATCCTAAGTAACAGAACCCTGTCCAGTTGGCTGTTAACCATGCGTAGGCTTTATGGCCACAAATAAAGTACGTGCAATTATAGGACGTCAGCTCCTGGTCCTTTCGTGCCATCCATACTCGAGTGGTCTCACCGTTCCACCCTTCACCAGAGGCTTTGTTATGGAACATCGTCCAGTTAACGGTTGCTATCTTTCTCCCATCAGTGGAATTTGTTGTGGCTTGCTATTTAGTCATTTGGGAACACTTGCTGCATCCCAGTTCTGGTCCTTTAATCTCATTACTCACTAGGCATATTATACCTTCAGGATTTCCTATTCCGAAAGTAGTACTTAGGAAGGGTGGCTGACGGTTATTATTATAATTTGGCTGGTACCATCCCTGGAAGGTTGTAAGTTTATACCCTGCTGACCTCCATTCTGTTAGATCCTTCGTTTCTGACACCTTGGTTCGGTGTGTCCTATTTTGCACTATCAACCATTCTACCATTTCTGATTCGTTAAAGGGGACGGATCTTAGGGGAATACCCCCTTCGGAGTGGACAGGTACATGGGAACATATCCAACAACTAGACAAGTTTCTTTCTTGAGCATAATTATGACTCAGTGCCATAACTATGTTTCCCTGCAGTTCCCTTCGTTCGTGTTTCTGTACCCCTGGTATAATCAATAACGCAAAGCAAAACCCTGTCAAGCATAATACTATCAGTCCCCATAGTCCATACAGTTCGTTATTCGGTCTTCCTTTTTCTGTTCCTCTGGTTCCTTCTTCCCTTCCTCCTGGTCGGGTGCCCTTTTGCAATGGGACGCATGGATCCATGTTGGTCTTTCCTTTACCTTGATTGCAGTATTAGTCGCCAGCAAGACCTGGTATGGTCCTTCATATCTTGGTTGTAGACTGCTTTTTCTTTTAAAGATTTTGATGCAAACGAATTCCCTGGGCTCCAGATTATGACACTTCCCTTCCGCTGGTTCGACTTGAGCTTCTTTTACCTGCGAATGAAAGCTGGAAATACATTTGGTTAGTGCAATACAATAATTCAACATATTTTCTTCCATTTTGTGGATGTTTTGCAGTAAATGGTGCTGTAAAAGGTAGTCGTTGGGGATGTCCCATAACTATCTCATCGAGTGACAGGCCTGTTGTTCTGTTGGTTGCAGATCGCATTACCATCAAGGCTAAGGGCAGCAGTTCTATCCATTTCAGTCCAATGTCATTACATAATTTTGCCAGCTTATTTTTAAGCATTCCATTATTTCTTTCGACAAGTCCAGCTGATTGTGGATGATAACTGCAATGAAAACGTTGGTTAATCTGTAAAGCTTCACACATTTCTCTTATAATAGTTCCCATAAAATGTGACCCATTATCACTAGAAAGCTTAGCAGGGAGTCCAAAGCGCAGTAAGATTTTTTTTTTAAACAAACATTTAGCAACAGTAGTGGCATCGGCCTTTTTACTTGGAAAAGCTTCAATCCATCTAGAGAACACATCTACAATAACTAATACATACTTGAATCCCATACGCATAGGTAATTCAATAAATTCCATTTGTAAATGTACAAAAGGCCCCATTGGATTTGGGTGGGAGGCAGATTCTACTTTTTCCATCTTACTCGGATTCATTGTCTGACAGGTAACACAATTTTCACAGATTTGTTTTGAAATTGCCGAAATGCCTGGTGCATACCAAGTTGCCAAAATATAATCTGCCATCCCCCCTTTGTCCGTATGTGTGAATGTATGAACACATCGGGCAATCCATGGATGTTAAGGATTTGGGTGCCATCACGCGGCCGTCATGGTGAACCCATATTCATCCTGGATTTTCATAACATTGATCCTTCGTCTGTGGATATCTGAACGGAATATATGGAATTAAGGACAGTAAAGTAAACTGGATATATGAAAATTTATAAAGCCATGGAAGAATAGCTGGGAGAATGTCAGATTGCAAATAGTGCAACATCAGCACAGTTAACAGTCTTTCTCAAGGTTTCAAGTTACTAATCCTGCCAATAACATAAATTGTAACATGAAATGAATATATGGATAAATCTGCAGAATTGCAAGGTCTCAGCTGGTAGTCACACCGCTAAATTGAAACATTCAGAGGCAATACTTGAGCTTTCGTAAAAACATCTCATATAGATTGACTAATGAGTGGCTGAGTTAGAATGTCAATCTAATTGTATTTTGTTATCTATTTTCAAAACTGTATAACTGTTGTCGCTTTACGATGTAACTTCACTTATCCGTAGGGAGTGTGTACGCTCGATCGAGAAAGTATATCTTCTGTCTGATAAGTCTTCCCGGCCTGTAAAATAAAGACTGCTTTGTTCAAAGCACAAGAGGTATTCGACTCAGTGATTTTACTGAACCAGAGAACCAGATTGAGAGAAAATAATCTACATTTACACGTCCAGGTCAACACCTCCTCCATACTGGCCTGTGTCTGAAAGACCAGCACATCATTAATAGTGGGTGGAGGATCTGAGCAATTATTTTTCCTTAGTGGAAACAATGACACCTGCATCCCCCCTTTTGACAGAGCTGCTGACTTAGCTGCATTATCAGCTCTGACGTTTCCAAGTGCTACCTCATTCAACTGGCCTGTATGTGCTTGGCATTTGATAATGGCAAGTTTTATGGGGCATTGGATGGCTCGCAGAAGATTTTCTACTTGTTCTGCATTCTTGATAGTGGTTTTGAAGAAGTCAGGTACCCGCGATTTTTCCAAATTTGTCCATAGTCATGTGTTACCCCAAAAGCATACCTGGATTCGGTATAGATCTTAACTGTTTGTCCTTCAGCCAGAATACAGGCTCGAGTTAATGCAAACAATTTGGCTTGTTGGGCTGAAAAGGAGTCTGGAAGCGAGGCTGTTTCGACAACATTAAACTGCGTTAAAATTGCAAAAGCCGCTCTAGGTTGGCCCCTATCATTTTGTAAGGCTGATCCGTCAACATAGTACACTAGATCAGGGTTACACATTGGTACATCTGTTAAATTGATACGTAGTTTAGTCACTAATTCGGTTACCATTTCACATGAATGGGGTTCGCCATCGTCTGTGGTGAGTAGAGTGGCTGGATTTAAGGTTGTACATCTTTTAATGATAAGGTTCGGATTTGATAACAGTTCAACTTCATATTTAGTGGTTCTTGCAGAAGTTAGGTGTTGAGTGGCACATTTAGTAAGTAAAATCTCGGCAGAGTGTCGGGTATATAAAATGGTTTGATGATTTAGAGTTATTGTCTGAGCCTGTTGTGCAACATAATAAGCTGCTGCCAACGAAGGAAGATATCCTGGTAGCCTGCGTGCCACTGGGTCTAGTTTGGCACTGAAATACGCTACCGGTCGCTGCCTGTCCCCCTGCAATTGGGTCAAAACAGATTGTGCAAAACCCGACTTGTGATGAACAAATAAGTTGAATGTCTTAGTGTAATCTGGTAATCCCAAGGCTGGTGCTGAAGTGAGGGATTGCTTAAGATTCTGGAAAGCATTCCGGGATACTTCATTCCAAATCAACTTTTCTGGTAATCAATCACCGTATAATACGTTGAGTTTGCCGGAATACTGGTAAGTATAGTTGCAGGATTGGGCACCACTGGATAAGTTGGGAATACAGATTCATTCACGGCTCGTAGGTCTTGCACAAATCTCCATTTGTCACTATTGGGCTTCTGAACCGGAAAAATCGGTGTGTCTTACACGGACTTCTCATTTATGCTTATAGTGATTCACGGATCACAGAATGCAAAGTACTTGTTTTATAATTGTATGCCCAACTTCTGTTGAACATCAAAAACTCCAATGTCTTTCTCTGTAACTTCAATTTTATGATACAGTGTCTCATAAATTACATCTTTTTAAGCTTCAGATCCTGATGCAGCTTTTATTTTATTAAAAAGGCTTCCAAACCCAAGATTTTCCAATACAACCAAAATGTTTATCAAGGAGAATCACCTGAACTATCTCAAAATCCCAATTCAAATATTGTGCTGACAATCTTTTATTTAAAAAAATCTTTTTACTGAGCTAGAAGCTTTCGCATCAAGGTTTTACACAAATCACAATGGGAGCGTACTCCCCCAGCCTGCAGCCTCGAGAGACCCACGCAGGCTTTTAAAAAAAAAGCATTACAACTTCCCTTCTCCATTCTTTATCTCATTCCTAGAATAAATTTATGCCTTTCAACCCAATGTAATCAATGATTGTGTGCCTTCTTTCGACAAGTAAGTGAGCGTGTCAAATAAATTCTCTTTTTTTAAAACCACGTATTTTTTAATATTTTGCTCAACAAACCTATCCTTTGAGCATTTCCTAGCTCCGTAACTTATCATCCGAATAAATCCACACCTGCGTTTCTAACTTAAAATGTAATTCAATACGGTTCACACGCTCTTAAAACTTCCCACATAGGACAACACTACGAAAGGTTAGAAAAAAAAACCTTCACTCTGTTTGAAAAAGTGTGTGGAGCTAAAACAGCAGACAGCTCCACCACGTTCCCAAACAGGCTTTCAGATACATGAAAAATTCCGCAGTCAAAATCACACAAGCACTCTCATTCAAAGACAGACATTCACAAAAGTCTTTCTTCATTCAACAAAGCTTGTTGTTTGGCCAGCTCTATTTTTGGATCCATACGTCACTGTCAGGTTTTTCTTTTATAACACACGCTTCTAGACATGTTGTTCTCTCTAAATTAAATGAACCATTGGGTGGAAATGGCCTGTTTTCACCCTTAGTCCACTGTACCCATTTTTTTCTTTAGGTGGTCAATTGAGGACTGACCACAATTCTGGAGCATAAAATAGGCTGGTGTGCCCTTTGGTGGTGTTTTACTTGCTCCGGCACCCACTCTGGATGATTAAGATTTTTGACAGTTTCTGATCTCACAATCCTTTCGGTCCACCGAGTTATCTGCGCCCACTTCTCCTGGCCGTCACGTGGCCTGAAAAGGCTCTTAATTCGGGCTCAGTCTGGCTGTGTGAGATTTGTTGACATGAACCAACCGTAATTGATCAATCAGTTACTGTTTTATTCTCAATCAATCCTTGTTTTTCCGAATCACAATTTTCCCGAGTGACTCTTCCCATTTCTCTAATTGCAGTGTCATATAAAAGTATTGAACACAACAGTATAACAAGGACAACTAGAACAATCAACATTCATGCGGGTATACAAATCATAGCCTTAAACTCTATCTAAACAAATAGTCAATTCTCAGTCTGCGTTGTGCGCCACTACAGACCGAGTCCTTAACTTATCCTAATAAAACTTATGATCCTATCGCACAAGGACTCTGATCCTCACAAGAATCACCTTAACTCTTATCACATAAGAACTGTCGATCGATAGCGCTCTTTTCACCTTTTCCGAATGAAAATCTCCCCGGGCTGTTTCAAGATATTTTCAGGATCAGATCCCTTCTGCCTACAAGCTGAGAAGGAAATGATTACAAAAATAACTTCAGCTCTTAAATGTCGAGTCTCGTAGATCACAGTACCTCCACTGTGGACAACAGATTGCATATGCGATTCAACAGTAAAGAGACCTCTTGTGAGCAAAAGGCTCACCTTATTCAGGCCAGTGAAGCCCTTCACTAAAGAGGCACTGTGCCAGCATTTGTTTATTCACAGGATAGAGAGGAAGCGATCTCGGTGGAACCTCCAATAAGTAACTGTCAAAATCTCGACTCGCAATATACGGCTCTGACACCTTCAACTCCGGCAGATGTTCCTTTAATTTTACTTGCAGCAAGGGAAAAGTCTCACTCAGTCAAAAGCTAAGTGAAAACCTCCAAAATGGTACAGTTTCACGAGATATTTATACAGTAAAAACACACAAGTTATGGCCCATTCATGTGTATTGGCTCTGTCTTTGCAGTCAGTGAATACAGATAAAGAATTAGTTACCACATCCTTGTCTTGACATGGTTTCCAAATGTCTCCTTTGTCAGGGTTATTAGTTGGCCAGTCAGCCATTACTCAATAAGAGTGTGATAATGTGCTATTACCAGCCTTGCATTGTGTCAGGATTGTCCAGTTTCCTGGTCAGTTATCTTGTTGCATAAAATGGATGAGTTCTGTATAAGAGGTAATGTCTGGTAGTTTGAATATCTCTCCGGGTGTGGGGGGGTGTGTGATGGTGTGGAACAGGTGCTGCATGGACAATACAGGGGAGCACAATGTGTGGTACCTGTCTCAGTAGGACAGTCTCCATGCTGTCTGGTGGATATTAATCAGCTATCAGCCGTTTCAAGCCAGGTTTAGCTGTTTATGCAAACAGACTGTCTGTTGCAGAAATTTCTGGAAGGACCAGGACTGCATTTTGTTTTATATCAAAAAGGGTACAAAATACAGTGTGATGCAGCTTAGATAAAAATACATTTCCACAGCAGTAATGGTCCATATCAGTACAACTCCTCTGACACTACACGTACAGCATGGTATGTATACAGGGCAGTAATGGTCCATGTCAGCATCAATGACATAGGTAGAAAAAGGAATGAGGTTCTTGAGGCAGATTTTCGGGAGCTGGGAAAGAGATTAAAAAGCAAGACCTTAAAGGTAGTAATCTCCCTGTGTAGTGTTGATGTCCTTGTGGGGTGCAGTGTCTGACCCTGAACTGCCCCAGGGAGGGGGCAGTGTGTGATGTCCCTGTGGGGTGCAGTGTTCAGTGTCTGACCCTGAGCTGCCCCAGGGAAGGGGCAGCGTGTGATGACTCTGTGGGGTGCAGTAAGTACAGTGTCTGACCCGGATCTGCCCTCATTCTCCTGCTCCAGGGGGCACTCACGCTCTAATCAGTTCGAATTAATTGGAGCGTCAGCGTCACCTACTGGACACTGGCGGTATTTCAAGGCACATCACGTCCGGCACCATCCCAGAGAAATCCAAAACCGACTTGCAGATTCAATTCATTTTATTATCAATTGTTTAACAAACTTTAGCTCCATTTGTTGCAGCTTTCAATATGTGTATAAAACCATTTTGATATTTAGTATCAATCTTTACGGTAGAAGATAATAAATACATCCCAATTATAGATAATCAAGGGACTATGGGGAAGGGGAAACCTAAAACTATTACTGACACTAAAGAAACAGTACTCGGTAAAATAATGGAACTAAAGGTGGACAAGTCCCCTGGAGCAAAGGTGGACAAGTCTCCTGGACCTGATGGCCTGCATCCTAGGGTCTTAAAAGAAGTGGCTGCAGAGATGTGCATTGGTTGAAATCTCCCAAAACTCCCTGGATTGTGGAGAGGTCCTAGCGGTTTGGAAAATCACAAATGTAGCACTCCTATTTAAAAAGGGAGAGAGACAGAAAACAGGAAACTATAGACTACTTAGCCCAGCATCTTTTGGTGGGAAAAAGCTGGCGTCCTTTATTAAGGAAACAGTAGCAGGACATTTGGAAAAGTATAACACAGTCAGGCAGAGTCAGCATGGTTTTATGAAAGGGAAATTTGGTTTGCCAAATTTGCTGGAGTTCTTTGAGGGTGTAATCAGCATGGTGGATAAGGGGGACCAGTGGATGTGGTGTATTTGGATTTGCATAAAGCTTTCGATCAGGTACCTCATAAAAGGTTCATGCACAAGATAAAAGTTAACAGGATTGAGGGGTAATATATTAACATGGAACTAACAGAAAACATAGTCGGGAAAAATGGGTCATTTTCCAGTAGGCAAACGGTGACTAGTGGGGTGCCTTAACTATTTACAATCTATATTAATGACTTGGATGAATGGACAGAGTGTAATGTAGCCAAGTTTGCTGATGATACAAGGGTGGATGGGAAAGCAAATTGGAGGAGGACACAAAGAATTTGCAAAGATGTAGACAGGCTAAGTGAGTAGGCTAATATTTGGCAGATTGAGTATAATGTGGGAAAGTGTGAGGTTATCCACTTTGGCAGGAAAAATAAAAATACAATTTATTATTTAAATGGAGCGCTATTACAAAATGCTGCAGTACAGAGGGACCTGACTGTCCTTGTGTGTGAAACACAAAAAGTTAGTGTGCAGGTAAAGCAAATAATTATGAAGAAATGTTGGCAGTTATTGCAAGGGGCTGGAGTATAAAAGCAGTGAAGTCCTGCTACAACTGTACAGGGTATTGATGAGACCACACCTAGAGTACTGCGTACAGTTTTGGTCTCCTTATTTAAGGAGGGATATATTTGCATTGGAGACAGTTCAGAGAAGCTTCACTAGTTTGATTCCTGAGACGAAGGGGTTGACAAATGGGGATAGGTTGAGCACTTTGGTCCTATACTCATTGGAGTTTAGAAGAATGAAAAATAGAAAATAGGAAAATAGGAAATAGGTGCAGGAGCAGGCTATTCGGCCCTTCGATCCTGCACCGCCATTCAATATGATCATGGTTGATCATGCAATCTCTGTTCCCATAGTTGCCTCCTCTCCATATCCACTGATCCCTTTAGCTATAAGGTCCAAATCTAACTCCCTTTTGAATATGTCCAACGAACTGGACTCAACAACTTTCTGTGACAGAGAATTCCACAGGTTCACAACTCTCTGGGTGAAAACGTTTCTCCTCATCTCGGTCCTATACGGCTTACCCCTTATCTTTAGACAGTGACCCCTGGTTCTGGACTTCCCCAACATTGGGAACATTCTTCCTGCATCTAACCTGTCCAGTCCCGTCAGAATTGTATATGTTTTTATGAGATCCCCTCTCATTCTTCTAAATTCCAGTGACTATAAGCCTAGCCGATCCAGTCTTTCCTCATATGCCAGTCCTGCCATCTTGGGAATCAGTCTGGTGAACTTTCGCTGCACTCCCTCAATAGCGAGCATGTCCTTCCTCAGATTAGGAGACCAAAACTGCACACAATACTCAAGGTGTGGTCTCACCAAGACCCTGTACAACTGCAGTAAGACCTCCCTGCTCCTATACTCAAATCCCCTCGCTATGAAGACAAGCATGCCATTTGCTTTCTTTACTGCCTGCTGTACCTGCATGCCTACCTTCAATGACTGACGTACCATGACACCCAGGTCTTGTTGCACCTCCCCTTTTCCTGATCTGTCACCATTCAGATAATAATCTGCCTTCCTGTTTTTGCCACCAAAGTGGATAACCTCACATTTATCCACATTATACTGCATCTGCCATACATTTGCCCATTCACCTAGCCTGTCCAAGTCCCCTTGCAGTCTCTTAGCATCCTCTTCGCAGTTCGCACTGCCACCCAGCTTAGTGTCATCTGCAAACTTGGAAAATATTACATTAAATTCCTTCGTCTAAATCATTAATTTATATTATAAATAGCTGGGGTCCCAGCATTAGACCCTGTGGCACCCCACTCGTCACTGCCTGCCATTCTGAAAAGGACCCGTTTATTCCCACTCTTTGCTTCCTGTCTGCCAACCAGTTCTTTATCCACATCAATACATTGCCCCCAATACCATGAACCTTAATTTTGCACACTAAACTCTTGTGTGGGACCTTGTCAAAAACCTTTTGACAGTCCAAATACACCACATCCACTGGTTCTCCCTTATCCACTCTACTAGTTACATCCTCAAAAAACTCTAGTAGAAGATTCGCAAAGCATGATTTCCCTTTCATAAATCCATGCTGACTTGGACCGATCCCGTCATGTTTTCCATATGCGCTGCTATTACATCTTTAATTATTGATTCCAGCATTTTTCCCACGACCGATGTCAGGCTAACCGGTCTATAATTGCCTGTTTTCTCTCTCCCTCCTTTTTAAAAAATTGGGGTTACATTAGCTCCCCTCCAATCCACAGGAACTGAATCAGAGTCCATGGAATGTTGGAAAATGACCATCAATCCATCTACTATTTCTAGGGCCACTTCCTTAAGTGCTCTGGGATGCAGACGATCAGACCCTGGGCATTTATCGGCCTTCAGTCCCTTCAATTTCCCAGCACTATTTGCTGACTGATAAGGATTTCCGTCAGTTCCCCCTTCTCGCTCGACACTCGGTCCCCTAGTATTTCTGGAGGTTATTCGTGTCCTTAGAGAAAACCGAACCAAAGTATTTGTTCAAATGGTCTGTCATTTCCTTGTTCCCCATTATGAATTCACCTGATTCTGACTGGAAGCGACCTACATTAGTCTTCACTAATCTTTGTCTCTCCACATATCTATAGAATCTTTTGCAATCAGTTTTTAGTGGAGTTCAGAAGAATGAGGTGATCTTATTGAAATATATGTAACTGAGGGGACTCGACAAGGTAGATGCAGAGAGGATGTTTCCACGCATGGGGGAATCTAGAGTTGGGGGCATAGTTTAAGAATATGGGATTTAGAAATGAGATGAGGAGAAATTTCTACTCCGAGAGTCGTAAATCTGTGGAATTCTCTACCCCAGAGAGCTGCAGAGGTTGGGTCATTGAATATATTTAAGGTGGATATAGAGAGATGTTTGAGCGATAAGGGAGTGAAGGGTTATGGGGAGTGGGCAGGGAAGTAGAGCTGTGCCCAAGATCAGATCAGCCATGATCTTATTAAATGGCAGAGCAGGCTCGAGTGGCCAATGGCCTACTCCTGCTCCTATTTCTTATGTTTTTAAAGGGTGAAGTATAGATGCAAACACAATCAGCATTATTTTCTTATCTGACCCTTTTCCCGTTGATTAATTGGTCAAATATCCAGAATATTAAACTCCAGCCCAGTTATAGGGGGAATCAATATCAGGAGAAAGAAAACCCAACTGTCAGAATTGACACGGTTCAGTCTGGGACAACAGCAGAATCGAAACGCTGCAGTCACTTGTGAACTCGCTGGTGTGTCAGCAGGTAGGATGACCGAGTGAATCCCTTCCCACACTTGGAGCAGGTGAACGGCCTCTCCCTAGTGTGAACTTGCTGGTGTATCAGCAGGCTGGATGAGGTAGTGAATCCCTTCCCACACTCAGAGCAGGTGAACTGCCTCTCACCGGTGTGACTGCGCCGCTGAACTTCCAGCTCAGATGGGTAATTGAATCCCTTCCCACAGTTCCCACATTCCCACATTTCCCACATTCCCACAGTTTCTCTATGCTGCGGGTGTCCTTGTGTCTCTCCAGGTTGGATGATCAGTTGAAGCCTGGTCCACACACAGAACACATGTACAGATTCTCCCCGCTGTGAATGGTATGATGTTTTGACAGGCTGTGTAACTGATTAAAGCTCTTTCCACAGTCAGTGCACTGGAACACTCTCACTCGAGTGTGTGTGTCTCGGTGCTTTTCCAGTCACACTGATGTTTGAAATCTGTTCCCTCAGACAGAACAGACAAACATTTCTCCTTCCACATTCAAAGACCGATGATATTCAGGTCTTGATGAAACAAGTGATTGTCAGATCTTGACGTGATGTTTGGATTGAGTTCCCGTCTGCAAATCCTCCCTTTCTGACACCCTGGAAAAGGAGTTTACAAGAATCATTACTGCAAGTACAGGACAGTAATTCAGAACAAAAAATTCTAGCTGCTATGAAACATTTTTTCCTCTCTTATTCCTCCAAAGCTGTACATCCCTGCCCCATACACTTTCACCCGCCTGTCCTGAAATTCAAACACATCGCATGTCTGAAGGCAACTTGTCCTTTGCTCCCAATTATCATCACTAACACTGGCTGGGTTCAGTACTATGCTCATTGGTTCCCCTCCCTCTCCTCCCCTGAAGGTGCTGACTCTGGCTGGGTTCAGTTCTACACTCACTGGTTCCCCACCCTCTCTTCCCCTGAAGGTGCTGACTTTGGCTAGGTTCAGTTCTACACTCACTGGTTCCCCTTCCTCACCTCATTGGAAAGTGCTGAGTCTGGCTGGGTTCAGTTCCACACTCACTGGTTCCCTCTCCGACATTCCTTTGATGGTACTGATTCTGGTAGGGATCAGTTCTACACTCACTGGTTCCCCTCCCTTGAAGATGCTGACTCTGGCTGGGTTCAGCTCGACAAACAATGGTTTCCCTGAAGGTGCTGACTCTGGCTGGGTTCAGTTTTACACTCACTGATTCCCCTCCCTCTCCTCCCTTGAAGGTTCTGACTCTGGCTGGGTTCAGTTCGACACTCAATAGTTCCCCTAACTCTCCTCCCTTGAAGATGCTGACTCTGGCTGGATTCAGTTCTGCACTCCCTGGTTCCCCTCCCTCTTCTCCCCTGCAAATGCTGACTCTGGCTGGGTTCAGTTCTCCATTCATTGGTTCCCCACCCTCCCCTCCCCTGAAGGTGCTGACTCTGGCTGGGTTCAGTTCTACACTCACTGGTTCTCCTCCCCTGAAGATGTTGACTCTTGCTGGGTTCAGTTCTACATTCGCTGGTCTGGTGAAAAGTGATTGATATTGTTTCTGTCACTCATTGTTGAAATGGGACAGTTTTAAATTGCTTGGTTAAGTCGACAAACACTTTGTGTGTCAGTTTCTGGTACTGTGTGTGGTTGACAGGTATGTATAAGACAGACACTGCCACTCACTCTCTGGTACTGTGTGTACGTGTGTGATTGACAGGTGTGTATAGGACAGACACTGCCACTAAATCTCTGGTACTGTGTGTCAGTGTAGGATTGACGGGTGTGTATAGGAAATACCTGCCACTCACTCTCTGGTCATACATATCAGTTTGGGAATTGTTGACTATAGGATATATAGTGTAACTGTCACTCTCTGTTACTGTGTGGCAGTGTTTGATTGTCAGTTGAATACAGGATATAGCTACTTTCTGTTGTGCTCCAGACATGATTTTTGCAGCACGACAGCTGCAGGAAAACTGCAGCGAACAGCACCAGCCCTTATACATGGCCGCCTTCGACTTTACAAAGGCTTTTCACACTGTCAACCACGAGGGTCTATGCAGCGTCCCCCTCCATTTTGGGTGCCCGCAAATGTACGTCACCATCCTCTCCTGCTCCATGACGACATGCAAGCCGTGATCCTTACCAGCGGATCCATCACAGACCCAATTCACGTCCAGACCGGCGTCAAGCAAGGCTGCATCATTGCCGCAACCCTCTTCTCAATCTTCCTTGCTGCCATGCTCCACCTCACAGTTGATAAGCTCCCCGCTGGAATGGAATTAAACTACAGAACCAGTAGGAAGCTGTTCAACCTGCGTCGTCTCCAGGCCAGGTGCAAGACCACTCCAAGCTCTGTCGTTGAGCTACAGTACGCGGACAACCCCTGCGTCTGTGCACACACAGAGGCTGAACTCCAGGACATAGTCGACATATACCGAGGCATACAAAAGCATGGGCCTTACGCTAAACATTAGTAAGACAAAGGTCCTCCACCAGCCCGTCCTTGCTGCACGGCACTGCCCCCCAGACATCAAGATCCACAGTGTGGCACTGGACTATTTGGACCACTTCCCCTATCTCGGGAGCCTCCTATCAACAAGAGCAGGCGTTGACGATGAGATCCAACACCACCTCCAGTGTGCCAGTGCAGCCTTCAGCCACCTGAGGAAAAGAGTGTTTGAAGACCAGTCCCTCAAAACTGTCACCAAGCACATGGTCTACAGGGTCGTAGTAATATCCGGCCTCCTGTATGGCTTAGAAATGTGGACCATGTACAGCAGACACCTCAAATCGCTGGAGAAATACCATCAGCGATGTCTCTGCAAGATCCTGCATATCAAGGGAGGACAGACGCACAAACATTAGCCTCCTCGTCCAGGCCAACTTCCCAGCACTGACCACACTTAATCAGCTCCACTGGGCAGGTCACATAGTTCGCATGCCAGACACGAGACTCGAAAGCAAGTGCTCTACTTGGAACTCGTCCACAGCATTCAGTAGGGCGCTGAGCTCCTCGAGTATCATCGCCGAGAGCATGCAGAAATCAAGCGCAGACAGCGGAAGGAGCGTGCAGCAAACCAGGCTTCCTGCCCCCGTTCTCTCAATGACTATCTGTCCCACCTGTGACAGCGACTATGGTTCTCATATTGGACTGTTCAGCCACCTAAGAACTCATGCTCAGAGTGGAAACAAGTCTTCCTCGATTCCGAGGGACTGCCTATGATGATGATGATCGATACTTTAACTCCCTAACTCTAATACAGTGTGAACAATTTAACTGATAGCCGACCTGTTACTCTCTGATAAAGTGTGTCAGTGTGGGATTGAGAGAGAATGTAGGAAAGAAAATGCCACTGTCACCCTCTGGTACTGTGTGTCATTGTAGGATTGACTGCTGAATATGGGATAGAAAATGTATCTCTCATTCTCTGATATTGCTATCAGTATGGAATATATTGGTTAAATTTGGATAGATATTGCATCTTTCAATCTCTGACACTATGTGACAGGTGAGTGTTGGATAGCTACTGCCTCTCTCATTCTGTGACACTATGTGACAGGTGAGTGTTGGATAGATACTGCCTCTCTCATTCTCTGATACTATGTGACAGATTCTGATTGACAGGTCAGTGTAGGATGGACGCTGCCACTTTCAATTTCCGGTGCAGTGTCAGTGTGGGACTAACTGGTGATTATAGGACAGATACTGACACTTTCACTCTCTGATCCATTGACAGGTAAATATAGAATTAATATTGTGGGTGTCTGGTATGGGAGTGTGGATTTTACTCTGCATCTGCTCATCTCTGATATGTGGATGAGGGTTTTACTCTGTATGTCAGTTTCTGATGCGAGAATGTGGGTTTTATCCTGTACCTGCCTATTTCTGGTAATTGCCTGTGGGTTTCATTCTGTATCTTTCCATTCCTGGTGTGTGTGTGTTTTGTGCTGTATCTGTCCATCTCTGTTATGTGAATGTGAGCTCTACTCCATACTCATTATTCTCCAGTATGTTAGTATTGTTTTACTGTGTACCCCCAATTCCTGATAGAGTATTCGTTTTACTTTCTGTCAATTTTTGTTATGGAGGTGAGTGTTTATGCTTAATCTGTCGGTCTCTGGTAAATGAGTCTGAGTTTTACTCTGTATCTATCTGTCTCTGGTATGTGAGTGTGGGCCTTTCTCTGTGTCTCTATATTTCTGTGATGGGAGTCTGGGTTTTATTCTGTTTCTGTCAAGTTATGATATGTGAGTGCGGGCCTTACTCTATACCCACCACTTTCTGCTTGATGAAAAGTAGGCCTTCCTTTGTACCTGCCAGTTTCTGGTATGGAAGAGAAGTCTTTACCCTGCGCCCATCAATTACTGAGAAGTGAGTATCGGCATTTCACTGTATATCAATTTATGTTATGGGAATATGGATTTTATTATGTCAGGCTCTGATATATGAGTGTGGGTTTTATACTGTATCTCTTAGTCTCTGATATGCGAGTGTGTGTATTATTCTGTACCGGACAGGTTTTGTATGTGCATGGGGGTTTAAGCTGTGTGTCTAAGTTTCTGGTATGATAGTCTGCCTTTAATTTTTATCTATTAGTCTACGTGGTTTTATGTTTTACACTGTACCTGTCAGTTTCTGGTATGTGAGTATGGGCTATAATCTGTACCTGTCAGTCTCTGGTATGTGAGTGTAGGGTATAATCTGTACCTGTCAGTGTCTGGTATGTGAGTGTGGGGTATAATCTGTACCTGTCAGTGTATGGTATGTGAGGTAGGGTATAATCTATACCTGTCAGTATCTGGTATGTGAGTGTGGGGTATAATCTGTACCTATCAGTTTCTGGTATGTGAGTGTGGGTATAATCTGTATCTGTCAGTGTCTGGTATGTGAGGGTGGGGTATAATCTGTACCTGTCAGTCTCTGGTATGTGAGTGTGGGTTATAATCTGTACCTGTCAGTTTCTGGTATGTGAATGTGGGGTATAATCTGTACCTGTCAGTCTCTGGTATGTGATGTGGGGTATCATCTGTACCTGTCAGTCTCTGGTATGTGAGTGTGGGTATAATCTGTACCTGTCAGTGTCTGGTATGTGAGTGTGGGTATAATCTGTACCTGTCAGTTTCTGGCAAGTGAGTGTGGGGTATAAACTGTACCTGTCAGTTTGATCTGTTTCAATAGTGAAACAGCATCTGATTCTACTGCTCCATGTGGTTGTAAGATTCACAATATATCTCTGCCACTTCGGATCACTGTGGGACTGGTAGCTTCTGCTGCCTGTGACAATAGGATTGAGGCCAGTTCTGTGTCTCTGCACTCTGAGTGATAATCTACTTACTGTATGTGAGAAGGAGCTGCCTGCACTATTCCTTGTGTTCCGGGTGGAGGAAAGATCACATTTGTTCCGGCTGGTTGAAAAATTTTGCTCTGAGAGTAATAATACGAGAACATTATTAGTTCTAAGATAAGGATGCAGGGGAGAATATGATGTATCTGAGGGAGCGACAATGTATCTCTCGATCACAAGCAACACGGTTCTGGAGAACTCAGCTCACCGAAAAAATATAACCGGTCTTTAAAATAGCTTCTCCCACACTCCTCTCCTGGTGCCTGCAATAGATGCACTTTGTGAAATTCCCCACATCCTCTCTGCCAGGCTGTGTTTCCACTGCTCACTGTCCAAGAACAACAGACACGGTGAGATTGGAACTGTATCAGGAACATTCACTACTGATTTGGGGAAAGAAAGCAGCAACGATTTGAAAGAGCGAGGTGGTTTACTTTCTCTGTTACCTTACACTGTCCACACACAGCAAGAGAATGGCACCCCCCTTCTCCCGCTCACACCATGTCCGGAACTAGTTCCTGCTCCACTCTGCCTCTTACACACAGCCCCCAACGGAACTAAACCAGGAACGTTCACTGCTGGTTTGGAGAGAAAAAGCAGCAGATTGTAAATAGCAGATTCTGCCCATTCTGTCTCCCTTACCCTGGACACACGCTGTCCACACACGGCTCGAGAATGGCCTCTCCCTCCCCCCACGCACTGACACTGGTTCTTGCTCCACTCTGCCTTTTACACACAGCCCCCGACTCCCCCTGAAATTCCCCCAGACTCAATGTCGAAATCTGAGCCCACCTATGGACACGCTGCCAAAGCGCTGCGCTGCTGTAAGGAGGCTGCTGCTCGCTGCCTTACTCCGAGGCCGCGGTGTCTCCATTCCCGGCTGTTTTAAACCATCTTCTTCTGCTCACTGATTGATTGGTGATCACAGGCAGGGATGGGGGAGGGGAGGGCACATGCGCTCTTCTGCTCACTGGGACTGGACACAGGAGGCAGGGCTTATCCGCGCATGCACAGCTCTCTGCACTAATTCAGCCTGTGAATATCACAGTGCACTTTTTCCAATTTACTTTTATCAAAATCTGAGCAAAGTAACTGGGCCTGGGGGCAATACGTGAAGGTGTGGCACTGTTACTGAGCATATTATGGAGACACTCACATGAAGTGTAAGACTGATACTGTGTCTGTCTCTCTGTCTTTTCCGCTGGTGCTGTACATGAATGTGTGATACTATTACTGAGCGTAATATAGAGACATAGTTTTGGAGTTTAAAACTGATACTGTGTCTGTCTCTCTGTCGCTCACTCTGATAGCCATCTCTGCGTGTTGAGTGTGGGATGTCATCTTCATAGGCAGTCCCTTGGAATCGAGGAAGACTTGCTTTCACTTTCACAATGAGTCCTTAGGTGGCTGAACGAGAATCACAGTCCCTGTCACAGGTGGGACAGATAGTCGTTGAGGGTAATGGAGGGTGGGACTGGTTTGCCACACGCTCTTTCCATTGCCTGTGCTTGATTTCTGCGTGCTCTCGGCGATGAGACTCGAGTGCTCAGCGCCCTCCCAGATGCACTTCCTCCACTTAGGGCGGTCTATGGCCTGGGACTCCCAGGTGTCAGTGGGGATGTTGCACTTTATCAGGGAGGCTTTGAGAGTGACCTTGTAAAGTTTCCTCTGCCCATCTTTGACTCTTTTGCAGTGTAGGAGTTCCAAGTAGTCGGCTTGTTTTTTGGGAGCCTCGTGTCTGGCATGCGGACAATGTAACCCATCCAGCGGAGCTGTTCAAGTACGGTCAGTGCTTCAATGCTGGGGATGTTGGCCTGGTCGAAGACACTAATGTTGATACGTCTTACCTCCCAGGTGATTTGTAGGATCTTGCAGTATGGGATGGATAGGCCACCAGTTACTCAAATGTCCCTCATTTTCGGAGGATAGAGAGAGACAAAGACAGGCTGCAGGGGCGGTGAGCACATCATTTGTATTTTCATGTTAGTCAAACATATTTCTGCATTCGAACAATATAACAACTTAAAGCAGAGATGGGTTAGGCCAGCCACAGCTGTGATTGGCTCCTGCCCCTGAATCTGGGAACAGACACTGTGAGGAGCGCTGGCCTCAGAGTGTTTAACACTTACTGAGCTGGGAAACTACAACTGACCCAAGAATCGGCAGCACAGCCGATCGGAGAGGTAAACCTGTGCTGGGAACTGTAAATCTGGGAACAGTTTGTGTGTGAATGTGCAGATTTGAACATTGTGTGAGCGAGGGTGTTGAAGGGGCGGGCGGGTTAGACTAATGTAACTGTGTTTGTGTGTCCGCTCTCATCGCCTGATTTTAGAGACCCTCGTGTGTAAAATTCAAAGATTTCCCTATCACAGGATCGCCCTGCTGCGGCTCCCCGCTCCAAGCCAGCCGGTCTGAAGTTGGGCGAACAAATCCTCAAGGTTGTGGCCGATGGTAGCAATCGCCATGGGATGTCCCTGGCCGCGATAAAGAAGGCTCTGGCGGCCAAAGGCATCGATGTCGAGAATTGCAGGTCCCAGATCAGGTTCAGTATCAAGAAGAATGTGACAAATGGTTCCCTGAAGCAGATCAAGGGCACGCACGCCTCAGGCTCCTTCAAAGTCGCTAAGATGGAAACTCCGAGGAAAGTGGGAAGGAAGTTGAAGAAACCAACAGCCAAGAAACCTCCAGCCAAGTAAACAAGCATGAAGAAGGCGCCAATGGCAAAAAAAACTGCGAAATCACTGGCTGGGAAGAAGCCCAAGAGCCCCAGGAAAGCCGCAGGCGAAAAGCTGAAGGCAGCCAAAAAGGTGGAGAAACCGAGGGCCAAGACCACGCCCAAATCAGCAAAGACCAAAAAAGCAGCGCCCAAAAAGTAAATAAAAAGGACAACTTGTAAACATCTGAACCCAAAGGCTCTTCCCAGAGCCACACACGCCTCTCAGAAAAGAGCTGATCCCGGAATCAAATGATCCCTGTCCCGGGGTCGGGCACAGATCCCTGACAAAAATCATTGAAAATTATCCCAGGATCTCTGGTGACACGCTGACATTGGCTGCACCCGCCCCTCCCCCAGTGTCTGCACCCAGCCCTCCCCCAATATCTGCACCCACTCCTCCCCCAGTGTCTGCACCCACCTCTCCTCCAGTGTCTGCACCCACCCCTCCCCCAGTGTCTGCACCCAACCCTCCCCCAGTGTCTGCACCCACCCCTCCCCCAGTGTCTGCACCCACCCCTCCCCCAGTGTCTGCACCCGAGGTTACAAAAGTTGATACTTTAAGTACACGTGTGCCCGCAGCATCTCTCCCAACTTCGATGTCTGAATAGAGCATCACGCCTGCAAAGCAGGATTCAATTTAAATTTGAATCCACTCAGGGAATGTATTAAAAAATATATGTACAATTAAACCGATCACATAAAAAAATTAGCCAAGGTTTACAGTCAACAAGATGAACAAGTAAAAATATCACGGCCCAATAACACAGCTCTATACTCACAGGAGAAAGTCTGTTATCTAATTCCTCGAATGTCAGTTGGTGAGATGAGAGACTGAATCTCTTTCCACACTCAGCTGGTAAACTGTCTCTCCCTGGTGTGTTTCCACCCGACACGCATCTGCATACATTCCCACTGTCCCCACATTTACAATGTTGAGTCAGCTGTGCACACGATTGGTTGAAGGTGCATCTACACACAGAACATGTATCCTGTTTCTCCCCGCTGTGATTGGTGTTTTTTCAAATGCTGATGATAAGGTGATCCTGATGAATTGGGTTAATCTCTCAAATCTTGACATGATGTTTGGTTTGAGTTTCCCAGCTGCAGATCCTCCCGTTCTAATATCCTGAAAATGAAGGTTACAAAAGTTGTTACTTTAAGTACAGGATCGAAACTTCCACTGTGGTGGGAATCAGAGCTGAATCCAATCCTGCCATCAAATGTCATCATGTTAAAAAGACAAGCCTGAAGGCTCTGTGCCTCAATGCGAGGAGTATTCATAATAAGGTGGACACATTAACTGCATAAGCCGCAATTAATGAATATGATATAATTGGCATCACGGAGACATGGCTCCAGGTTGACCAAGGCTGGGAACTCAACATCCAGGGGTATTCAACATTCAGGAAGGATAGACAGAAAGGAAAAGAAGGTGGGGTAGCGTTGTTGGTTAAAAAGGAAATTATCGCAATAGTAAGGAAGGACATTAGCCTGGATGATGTGGAATCGGTATGGGTGGAGCTGCGAAATACCAAAGGGCAGAAAATGCTAGTGGGAGTTGTGTACAAGCCACCGAATAGTAGTAATGAGGTTGGGGACAACATCAAACAAGCAATTAGGGATGCATGCAGTAGTTATCATGGGCGACTTTAATCTACCTATAGATTGGGCTAACCAAACTGGTAGCAATACAGTAGAGGAGGATTTCCTGGAGTGTATTAGGGATGATTTTCTGGACCAATATGTCGAGTAAGCAACTAGAGTGCTGGCCATCCTCAACTGGGTGATGTGTAATGAGAGAGGACTAATTAGCAATCTTGTTGTGCGAGGCCCCTTGGGGAAGGATGACCATAATATGGCAGAAGTCTTTAATAAGATGGAGAGTGATACAGTTAATTCTTGAGACTAGGTTTCTGAACTTCAGGAAAGGTAACTTCGATGGTATGAGCCGTGAATTGGCTAGAATAGGCTGGCAAATGATACTTAACTGGTTGACGGTGGATAGGTAATGGCAAACATTTAAAGATCACATGGATGAACTTCAACAATTGTCTGGAGTAAAAATAAAACAGGGAAAGTGGCTCAACCGTGGCTAACACGGGAAATTAAGGATAGTGTTAAATCCAAGGTAGAGGCATACAGATTTGCCAGAAAAAGCAGCAAACCTGAGGACTGGGAGAAATGTGGAATTCAGAAGAGGCCAAAGTGTTTAATTAGCAGGAGGAAAATAGACAATGAGCAGAAGCTTGTCGGGAACATAAAAACTGACTGCAAAGGCTTCTATAGATATGCTAAGAGAAAAAGATTAGTGATGACAAATGTAGGTCCCTTGCAGTCAGATTCAGGTGAATTTGTAATGATTAACAAAGAAATGGCCGACCAGTTGAACAAATACTTTGGTTCTGCCTTCACGAACGAAGACACAAATAACCTTCCGGAAGTACTAGGGGACCTAGGGTCTAGTGAGAAGGAGGAACTGAAGGATATCCTTAATAGGCAGGAAATTGTGTTCAGGAAATTGATGGGATTGAAGGCCGACAAATCCCTGGGGCCTGATAGTCTGCATCCCAGAATACTTAGGGAAGTGGCATAGGAATAGTGGATGCATTGGTGATCATTTTCCAACAGTCTATTGACTCTGGATCAGGAAGGTAGCTAATGTAACACCACTTTAAAAAAAATGAAGGAGAGAGAAAATGGGTAATTATATACCAGTTAGCCTGACATCAGCAATGGGGAAAATTTTGGAATCAATTATCAATGATGAAATAGCAGCGCATTTGGAAAGCAGTGACAGGATCAGTCCAAGTCAGCATGGCTTTATGAAAGGGAAATCATGCTTGACAAATCTTCTGGAATTTTTTGAGGATGTAACTAGTAGAGTGATCAAGGGAGAACCAGCGAATGTGGTGTATTTGGACTTTCAAAACGCTTTTCACAAGGTTCCACACAGAGATTGGTGTGCAAAATTAAAGCACATGGTATTGGGGGTAACGTACTGACGTGGATAGAGAACTGGTTGGCAGACAGGAAGCAGAGAGTCGGGATAAACGGGTCCTTTTCAGAATGGCAGGCACTGATCAGTGGGGTGCGCAGTGAACAGTGCTGGGACTCCAGCTATTTACAATATACATTAATAATTTGGATGAAGGAATTGAGTGTAATATCTCCAAGTTTGCAGATGACACTAAACTGGGTGGCGGTGTGAGCTATGAGGAGGATGCTAAGAGGCTGCAGAGTGACTTGACATGTTAGGTGAATGGGCAAATGCATGGCAGATGCAGTATAATTTGGATAAATGTGAGGTTATCCACTTTGGGGGAGAAACACGAAGGCAGAATATTATCTTAATGGTGAAAGATTAGGAAAAGTGGAGGTGCAACGAGACCTGGGTGTCATGGTACGTCAGTCATTGAAAGTTGGCATGTGGCTACAGCAGGCGGTGAAGGCGGCAAATGGTTTGTTGGCTTTCATAGCTAGGGGATTGGAGTATAGGAGCAGGGAGGTCGTACTGTTGTTGTACAGGGCCTTGGTGAGGCCTCACCTGGAATATTGTGTACAGTTTTGGTCTCCTAATCTGAGAAAGGATGTTCTTGCTATTGAGTGAGTGCTGCGAAGGTTCACCAGACTGATTCCCGCGATGGCTGGACTGTCATATGAGGAGAGACTTGATCGACTGGGCCTTATTCACTGGTGTTTAGAAGGATGAGAGGGTATCTCATAGACACATGTAAAATTCTGAAGGGACTGGACAGGTTAGATGCAGGAAGAATGTTCTCGATGCTGTGGAAGTCGAGAACCAGGGACAGTCTAAGGATAAGGGGTAAGCCATTTAGCACTGAGATGAGGAGAAGCTTCTTCACTCAGAGAGTGTGGAATTTCCCTGCCGTAGAGATTTGCTGATGCCAGTTCATTGGATATATTCAAGAGGGAATTAGATATGTCCCTTATGGCTAAAGGGATCTAGGGGTATGGAGAGAAAGCAGGAAAGGTGTATTGAGCTGAATGATCAGCCATGATCTTATTGAATGGTGGTGCAGGCTCGAAGGGCCGAATGGCCTACTCCTGACCTATTTTCTATGTTTCTATGTTTCCATCCACACACTTTCCAATTATGATCATTGGATCGGTATCAAGAGCAGGGCCACTGGCTAATTTTTACTCATATTTAGCCCAGTGGTACTGAGGACAATTATAACCCTGAACTGCTGCCTTGCTATGATCAACTAACAGCTCAGATCAAGGATCGAACTTGGGATCTTCCCAATCAGTCTTTGTAGAATGTTCTAAAATTTGGGAGTTGGGGCGGAGGGTTAGAAAGAATATTTTGAAACAAATTTTACTCCACCTTTCAACAAAACCTTCGTCACACTGCACAATTCTGAAGTCCATCCAAATTAGACAAGCAAGTCAAATGGATCAACAACAGTGAGACGTTTTAGAAAGGCTCAATCACTGAAATAGACAGCTTTACAATCACTGCACAGTACAGAAGGGAGCGACTGTTAATGGGAGTTCGGTTCGTGAAGTCCTCCGACACTCCGAGATAAACTGGACTGTTCCTTTAAGTATAAATAGGCAGAGAAAAAAAGATGTCCCTGTCCCTTTAACTATCTGCCCCATTCCCCCAGGCAGTGGGAGGAGCAAAAGCGCGCGGTCTCCTTATATCCTGACGTAGCAAGCACCGCCGCATGGGCTCCTAAAGACCAAAGCAATTTTATATTTGCATCAGGTTAAACAGAACAACTGAAAAGTGTGCACACAAAGTCTTTGCAATTATATGTGTATATATGTCTATGTGTCTAAACAAAACACATCATTCTTAATGATTGCTAGACAATTCCAGAGATAAGTTATCATCTTCGCCAGTTATTTTCCAGCATTTTATTTCCTCCTATTTACAATGTAATTGCAGAGTGTTTAATCCCTTTAGCATTTATTGATAACCCATTGTCTTGTGTGCTCTTGTTTAGAAAGTGATGTCACACTGACCATTCCGTTACCAAGGTGACTGTCGGTGCGCAGTATTCAGTGGGAAAAGGGATTAAATCTCACCGAAGATAATGAGCAGCCACCCACCAGTCTCTGTGCTTTATTGCCCAGTGATCACCTCACCATCACAGAGAAGCTCCTCAGATTTACCTCCAGTGTGGATGACTTATGTAAGTGATGTTAAAAATTAAATTGTAGGGATGGAAGAGGAGTTGGGTGAGGTGGGTTTGGAGAGAAGGGTGAAAGAGGAGTTGGGTCGTGGGCTTTGGAGAGTAGGGGTGCGGGCTTTGGAGAGTATGGGGTGCAAGAGGAGTTGGGATGAGGGTTTGAGAGAAATGGAGTGACAGGAGTTGGGTGAGTGGTTGGAGAGTAGGGGTGAAAGATTAATTGGTGAGGGTATGTTGGAGAGTAGGAGTGAAGGAGGTGTATGAGTGAGGGGGATTTACTGTCCATTAATCACCTCTGTTGAACTATGGATGGGGGATTATTTTTCCTTGAAAATGTTTTGTATCATGTGTTTCACTGAAGTTGGAATTGGGGCGGCAGTTCCTTCCAGGCATTGACTGTTTGTGGTAAATTAATGTGGGTAGTGTTAATTGGGAATAGATTTGTGTGCCGAATGCATTGCTGGGTTGCGGGTTTGCCCTCAGTCCCAGTTGTGAGGTACTGCTGACACCAAATCCAGGATCCACTTGCATTGTGGCACCAAATCCAGGGACCACTTACATTGTGCCACCAAATTCCAAGGATCACTTACATTGTGACATCAAATGCAGGGACCACATACATTGTGACACCAAATTCAAAAACGTCTTACATTATGACACCAAACCAGGGATCTCTTACACTGAAGCATCAATCCATGGACCAGTTACAATGAGACATCAAATCCAGGATTAATTACACGTGACGCCAATTGAGGGATTACCAGTAACATTAACAAATCCAGGGACCAGTAACACTGAGGCATCTAATCCAGAGACCACTTACATGGCGATTATAAAATTACATAGGATATATGGCACAGAAATGGGCCATTTGGACGAACCAGTCCATGCCGGGCTTTATGTCTCTTCGGGAATTAGAGAGCCACAGTATGGGGAATGGCTATGCCGGCGAAAGCAGCTCTTGTTAGGGCGAAAGGTGGGTAATGAATGAAGATATGATCGTGGAATCAGACGGCGATTGGTGGGGCCTGGTTATTGTCAGAAGCCCTTTTCTGGCAGGCCGATGATTAGACGTAACCAGCGCAATAATTGTATCCATCTGTTATTGTCCCAAAATCCACAAATCTAATGGTCACTAATTTATTTTTCTGTGAGAAATGTAGAGATGTGAAAGAAGGGAGGAAATTAGATTTGCGCAGGAAAGAAAGTTCCTTGAATGAATACATTGTGAGGCTGTTTTGTGACTTGTCTGTGTGAGGTTAAAAACATGATATGGAAAAGGGCACATCCAGTGATACTTATATTACCAATGATGCTTTCTAAGTTAATCACTATATCCTAAGCCGAATATCCTATTGACTATCCCAATCCTAACAAATAACCACAAACCACACCCACTAAACCTACATCTAAACCCAGCCCCTAATCAAGGCTAAGAACATAATAGGAACAGCAGTAGGCCATCTAGCCCCTTGAGCCCACTCCTCCATTCAAAAGATCATGGCTGGGCTGATCTGATCTTGGCCTCAATTCCACTTCCCTGTTCTCTCCCCATAACACTGGACTCCCCAATCGTTCAAAAATCAGCCTATCTCCAACTTAAATATATTCAATGATCCAGCCTTCACTGCTCTCTGGGGTAGAGAATTTCAAAAAATCACGACCGTCAGCGAAGAAATTTCTCTTCATTTCCATTTTAAATGGGCGACCCCTTATTCTCAGACTATGCCACCTAGTTCTAGATCCCCCCACAAGAGGAAACAGAGGTCAGTGGAGGAGCTAAAGACCTGATAAACGAAATATTTGAACAATTACTTTGATGCAAGAAATACTGCAAGGTATGTTAGTAATAAGTAATTATAATCAACTGACCCATCAAAATTAGCAAAGGCAATTACAAAGATCAGAACATTTCAAAGGCAATCACATGCAGCATTTGTGGAGTTATACTAACTACATTCAAAAATCATTAAACAATACAGAAAATAACAGATTTACAGTCTTAAGCAAGATTGTTCTTTCAAGGATTGGTGGAAAGGAACGTCAAACGAGTGTAAAGTGAGACACGCCTGTTCAGTCGATGACACTCAAGTCGTATACACAAATGAAAAAAGGCTTATGATTTGATGTGGTAATAGATGAACTGCCCTATTAGGGAGAAATCAAATATTCGACACACGGTGTTTGAAACAAGCTGATTTATTCAATATTTATGCAGAACATTAATCTCCAGCTCAGATATAGGGGTAATAAAGAGCGCAGAAACAAAGACTAACTGCCAGAATCAGTGCCCAATGCAATCAGAGTCATCATCATAGGCAATCCGTCCAAGCGAGGATGACTTGCTTCCACGCTAAAAAGGAATGAGTTTACAGGTGTTGCAATGAAAGACCTAATATTCCAGATCAGGAACTACATCTTAGAGGGTGGAAGATGGCTGTGCGTAGATTTTTTTTAACGTGGGGTGGCCGTTGCACACCAGCCACCACACGGGCTCGACAGAGCTAGGTCTTAGTCCAGAGGCAAGGATTACCCAAGACGACTGGAGAGCAGCTCTGCGGCAGGGACCGTGCAAGCACACATATAGAAGTGTGGGTTGGCCCGTGCTGCCCCTGGGCCCTCGCCTCTCCTGGGCCCCGGTCACTTCCTTCTACAAACTGTTGCTCCTACGCCCCTCTTGCTGTGCCTGACTTGACTTTGCAGCCGTCGCCCTCCTGCAGTGATATGCCGCCACACGCTGCTCCCTCTGATGGTCCCGGCCGACTGATGAACTTGCAGGCCGGGACCCCGGCCATTTCCGGGCCGGTCCACCGCGCCCTGCTCCCTCTAATGCAGCCTTTCAATCACAGTAAATCCACTTCAAATCACTAACGTCGGCATTCAATGGCGGTTTATTTACCCAGCATACGCAGCGACAGAGAATATGCCGAACCCAGACTACAGGGGCCCGGTGTGCAGGCGCGGAATTTGGCTGAGTTTGGAGCATGTGTGGTGCGCTTAATGGCGGAGCGGATGTGGTGAACATCACCTGCGCAAAAGAGCCACTTTTCAGCGGTGTGGAGGGGAGTAATTCACCAGCGGGTAGCCGGGGAAGCTTCATGAACAACCTCTGCCCGCCGGAAGCCCGGAATAATAGAATAATAACCTAAATATCGGCGACTGCAGCTTCGAAGCTTTCTCCCGGTCACAGTTCCAGGATAACGGCGGCCAGCTTTGCACAGGAAGGCAAGTTCAGCGTTCCGCCATCTTGATTCAGTGAGCAGTAAAGCGCATGCGTGACCATCTTGGTGCAGGAGCAACGTGAGGTGCGTCAGTGCGAAGCTTACGGTTTACGTCCCAGATAATTGTAACAGGAAATCCCCAGAGCTGTTCCCTCCCCGGGTTAGAATCCCCATGTACAGTCCCAGGGTTATAAGAACACAAAAAATAGGAGTAGGCCATAAGGCCTCTTGAGCCTGCTCTGCCATTTGATAAGATCATGGCTGATCTGATCTTGGACTCAGTTCCACTTCCCTGCCCGCTCCCCATAACGCTTTATCCCGTAATTGTTTAAGAAACTGTCTATTTCTGTCTTATTTATTCAATGTCCCAGCCTCCAAAGCTCCCTGAGGCACCAAATTCCACAGATTCTCAACCCTCTCACAGATGAAATTTCTCCTCAGTTCTAAATGGGCGGCCCCTTTTCCTAAGATCTTGCCCTCCAGTTCTTGTCTCCCCCACCAGTAGAAACATCCTCTCTGCATCCACCTTGTCGAGCCCCCTCGTTATCTTATATGTTTTGATTGGATCATCTCTCATTCTTCTGAACTCAAATGTGTATAGAAACATAGAAAATAGGTGCAGGAGTGGGCCATTCGGCTCTTCGACCTGCACCACCATTCAATGAGTTCATGGCTGAACATGCAACTTCAGTACCCCATTCCTGCTTTCTCGCCATACCCCTTGATCCCCCTAGTAGTAAGGACTACATCTAACTCCTTTTTGAATATATTTAGTGAATTGGCCTCAACTACTTTCTGTGGTAGAGAATTCCACAGGTTCACCACTCTCTGTGTGAAGAAGTTTCTCCTCATCTCAGTTCTAAATGGCTTACCCCTTATCCTTAGAATATCCAGGCTGTGCTGCTGCCCAAGAAAACCGCCAGCGCGTCCAAGAGCAAGGAAAGCGGACAGGATTTAATGTAATAACCCAAAGGCTCTTTTCAGAGCCACCCACACTATCTCTGAAAGGGCTGCTTTCTGTTCTGTGGAACACAATTGTCCCAGATTTCATTTAACATATTATACTGTCAGTCAGCTGGGAGTTTGCTGATCAGAAATGAGCCACAGACATTCTCAGTTATAGGCCCAAGCTTCTGAACCTATCCTCATAAGACAACCCCCTCATCTCTCGAATCAACCTCTGAACTGCCTCCACTGCAAGTATATCCTTCCTTAAATACAGAGACCAAAACTGTATGCAGTACTCCAGGTGTAGCCTCACCAATACCGTGTACAGTTATAGATTACATTTCTACTTTTATACTTCCCGATTACTTGCTGTACCTGAATACGAAATTTTTGTGTTTTATGCACAAGAACCCCCAGGTCTCTGTACGATGGCACTTTGCAATTTTTCTCCATTTAAATTATAATTTGCTTTTCTATTATTTCTGCGAAACTGGATAACCTCACATTTTCCAACATTATGCTCCATCTGCCAATTTTTTTGCCCACTCATTTAGCCTGTCTATATCCCTTTTTCAGATTTTGTGTGTTCTCACAATTTGTTTTCCCACCCTTCTTTGTATCATCAGCAAACTTGGCTTCGTTAAACTCGGTCCTTTCATCCAAGTCATTAATATAGTTTGTAAGTGGTTGAGGCACCACACTAGTCATCACTTGCCAACCGGAAAATGGCCCATTTATCCCAACTCGCTGGTTTCTGTTAGTTAACCAATCCTCTATCCATGTTAATATACTATCCCCAACACCGTGAGCTTTTATCTTGTGCAGTAACCTCGTATGTGGCATCTTATCAAATGCCTTCTGGAAACCCAAATACACCACATCCACTGGTTCCCCCTTATCCACCCTGCTCGTTACATCCTCAAAGAACTCCAGCAAATTTGTCAAACAGGATTTCCCTTTCATAACGCCATGCTGACTCTGCTTAATTGAATCATGCTTTTCCAAATGTCCCGCTACTGCTTCCTTAATAATGGACTGCAGTGTTTTCCCAATGACAGATGTTAGGCTAATTGGTCTATGGTTTCCTGCTTTTGGTCTGCCTCTTTTTGGTAAATAGGGGCGTTACATTTGTGGTTTTCCAATCTGCTGGGACCGCCCCAGAATCCAGGAAATTTTGGTAGATTAGAACCAATGCATCCACTATCTCTACAGCCACTTCTCAAGACTCTGTGATGTAAGCCATCAGGTCCAGGTGACTTGTCTGCCTTTAGTCCTATTATTTTACCGAGTACTACTTCATTAGTGATAGTGATTGTATTAAGTTCCTTCCCCCGTCTAGCCGCTTGATTATCCACTTCGGTATTTCTCTCAGTGACCAAGTGTTTTACTGTAATTAAACTGTTTCTGTCAGATATTAACTCCTGCACGGTCCCAGCAAACCCTTTCACTCCCTTGTCCTTCCGATATTTGTGCAGGATTGCTTTGTGAAGCCCGGCTCATGGAGAGAAACAAGCTGCACGGAATGATCCCAAATTGAGCATCTCCAAGGGACAAGGCTCCCAGCTTTAATCATTCTCTGTGCCTTTTCCCCCCAGGCCCAGTTACTTTGCTCAGATTCTGATAAAAGTAAATTGGGAAAAGTGTACTTTGATTTTTACAGTTTGAATTAGTGCAGAGAGCTGCACATGTGCAGTTCAGCTACGCCCCATGTCGATTTCCAGTGAGCAGAAAAATGCATGCACCCTCCCCTCCCCCATCCCTGCCTGTGATCGCCATTCACTCAGTGAGTGGAAGAAGATGGTTTAAAACAGCCAGGAATGGAGATGCCGCGGCCCCGGGGTAAGGCAGCAAGCAGCAGCCTCCTTACAGCAGCGCAGCGCTTTTGCAGTGTGTCTGCAGATGGGCTCAGAGTTCAGCATTGAGTCCGGGGAAGTTCAGGGGGAGTCGGGGGCTGTGTGTAAGGGACAGAGTGGAGCAAGAACAAGTCTCAATGTGTGGTTTGAGTGGGGGAAGGGAGAGGCTATTCTCGGGCCATGTGTGGACAGCATGTGTCCAGGGTAAGGGAGACAGAATGGGAAGAATCTGCTATTTACAATCTGCTGCTTTCTCTCTCCAAACCAGTAGTGAACGTTCCTGGTTTAGTTCCATTGGGGGCCGTGTATAAGAGGCAGAGTGGAGCAGGAACTCGTTCCGGAACATGGTGTGAGTGG